>NW_010233334.1:0-22147 GCF_000690775.1 Eurypyga helias
TGGCGGGCACGCTGGGGGGGGGGGGCCGCTGCCGAGCATCCTTCGGCCCGCCGGGCTGCCCTCCCTCGCCGGGGACGGGAGCGGGCACACGTGTTCCTTCGGCAGGAGGGTGGAAAGCGAGCGGAGCAGGGACGCTTTTTCCCTGTCTTGTTTCTCCCGCTTTGCTCCGCTCGGGCGGGGAAACTGGCGGGTGCTGGCTGCTTGTGCTTGCAGCTTTGTATCTGATGGTGATGCAGGAACCGGCTGACTCTAATGCATTTTCTAGTCCTCTGCTTAGTTTTTGGTCGTTGCGGTGTCAGATTTGGTAGGCAAGAGGATTCAGGGTAGGGAATTGCACTTCACAATCCTCCTTTCGTTCTGTGATATTACGTTGCTTGAGAGTAGCGTTGCTTGATAGCAATGGCCGGGTACAGGCGCCCTGTCCACACGCCGATCCGGTGATTTCCAACCCAGAAGCTCTCGATGTGCCTCACGGCGTGAGTATGCCCAGGCCCGAGTCCCACTTCTGCGCAGCACTGCGCTAATGTGAGCGTACACTGGGCAGAGCCAGCGTGCGACTCCCCGAGTCTGGCCGTGCAGATGTGCCCTGTGTCTCCTAGACTGGGAAACTAACTTTCTTCCTTCAGAAGCTGCATTGCAATGTTGAGAGGTTGTTGGTGCCCTAAACAAAACTACAGGAACAGGTCGTTATAAAGCATTTATTATGTTACAGTCCTTTAAAGATTTGACCACTCGGGTTTCGGGAGGGTGCTTCAAATAGAAGAGTTGAAGAAAGCAGATGCGATGTAATGGCCAGGTGTTGTTACTGGCTACGTACCAAAGTTTAAGCCTCCGTAAGTGCTGCGATTGCTGGCTTGTGCTGTTGTACCTTCCCCAGGTCCTTTGTGATATGATTATTATTGCATGATGTTACATAAAGATACTCTTTTTGTAAAGAAATTCTTAACGTTTATTGTTGCTGTTTGTGGGAGGGTGGGTAGGAAGACTGGACTGGAAGACGCTGATAAATTTTAGAGCAGCTCAGAGCATCTTAACATTGCTATTGAGGGCTCACAAAACTGTTTTCATTAAAGGCTTAAACTAGATACAGTACTCCTAAGAACTGTGTTTAAGTGTTCATTATCAAACTTATCTAAATATGGAAGATCCATGTCTTGACTAATTAAATTAAATACTGTAGGCCTGGATTTAAATGGTATCTTATTAAATCTAATTTCCACACTGCTTTTCCTAAATTCACTGGATCTGCTCTAGGATTAGTGGTAATGAGGGGCACTGAAGTGACAGATGACCAGTTTGCTTCTGTTTCATTTGCTGTTTTGTAGAAAAGATGATTTGGTAGCATTTCAGGAGTGGTAGCAATCTTAAAGGGGTCAAGTAAAAGCCTGAGGTTTTGGGGGTTTTTTCCAGTTTAAAACTGAATTTAGAGGTTTTCTGTGGCAGCTCTAAACGTTTTGTATTATATTAAAACAGTTGGAATTGTCTACTTTGATTTGTTAGGACTAGTCAAATTGTCTCTCCTCCTGTATGCTTTTTTCTAAATCTTAGGAACGCTAGAGTCTTTGAACAGTGTTGAAACAAGTATGTGCCGGGTTTGGCTGGAAAAGAGTTGATTTAATTCATAGTAGATACTATGAGACTGTATTTTGGATTTGTGCTTAAAACAGTGTTGATAATATAGAGATGTTTTCGTTACTGCTGAGCAGTGCTACACAGGTCTTTTCTGCCTCTCATCCCACCCCAGCAGCGACTAAACTGGGGGTGCACAGGAAGTTGGGAGGGGACACAGTCAGGCCAGCTGACCCCAACTGACCAAAGGGGTATTCCATACCACATGACGTCATGCTCAGCATATAAAGCTGGGGGAAGAACAAGGAAGGGGGAAGGGGACATTCAGAGTTATGGCATTTGTCTTCCTAAGTAACTGTTACGCGTGATGGAGCCCTGCTTTCCTGGAGATGGTTGAACACCTGCCTGCCGATGGGAAGTGGTGAATTAATTCCTTGTTTTGCTTTGCTTGTGTGCATGGCTTTTGCTTTACCTAATAATCTGTCTTTATCCCAACCCATGAGTTTTCTCACTTTCACGCTTGTGATTCTCTACCCACCCCCACCGGGGTGGGTGGGGAGAGTGAGTGGCTGCGTGGTGCTGAGTTGCTGGCTGGGGTTAAACCATGACAAAGTAGCTTCTTTTATCTTGTTAAGTAATATGAGCAAACATCACTTACCTTCTCCCTGGATGATACTGTCATTTCCTAATCAATGAAACACACTTAGAGAGAGCACTTTCAGTAACAATTGCACTGAAATATCTGGTAGTTTGCAACATCATGCTTTTTACAGGAGTTACCAAACACTCTTACTGGCAATTAAAACAAAAATGAGAATTGATCTTGTGTTTTTCTTTTTTAGACGCTTCTGCTGTATCCACAATTGTAGCATCTGTTTGTGTGCGGTACTGTCTGTATAGAGTGTGCAGAGTCTATACACGCACAGTCTATACACGTGCAGTGCAGAAGCTTACTTGGTGATCCTGCTGCAGTAGGTGCTGATACATAACAAACTACTGCTGTTGACAAAAGTCATGTGGAAATAAACAGCTATGGGGAAAAAAAAAAAGAAAGTGCACAGTGTCCTAAACAGTACAACCCTAGATTAGGCAGCTGTCCGTGAGTAAAAAGTTCTGGTATCTCAGGGTCATATCTGTCACAACTCATTACTTTGAGTGTTCGCTCCAGTGTCCCAGTTCTCTGTTGCTACAGTTTGAAATCTGGGGTGGAGAGAAAATTGGTGGCTGGTTTAGTGCCTATAAAAATTCAGTAGCAAAATAATTTGGTAAGCAAAAATTTGTCTGTTGACAGTTAATCCAGCCTCCCCTTCGTCTAAGCTGTTTTCCTGTCTGTGTGCATCACAGGATATTTCCTCTGAAGTCACAGAAGATTATTAAATATTCAGTTTCAAAATCTTAAAAGCTGTTTTTTAAAAACAGCTGAGTACCATGCTGATTTCTAGTACACTCAATATTTCTAGATAGGAGTAGTTCCCAGTAGATGAATTTCAGACTTGCTACACACTGCACCCAGTGCTGAGCTTCCATTGTGAACTGGGGCATATTGAATTGTACAAATACTCCAGGATTTCGAGGCTGGGCTGCAAGTTGTATGGTTTATCTCCAACCCCCATAACAAGATTAAATGTTTTTACATCAGTTAGTTTTTTTTTCTTCTGTGTACTTTGGTGCATATTCTTAAGCTTCTCCAAATCCCTCAACGGTGTAATTCCTCCTGTGTGCTGGTTATTATTTGCCATCCTCTCAGAATCTGGCCATGGGCATATGGTATGGGGTGTGTGCATCCTGCTGATGAATAACAGCAGTCTTTTTAATTCTTTGGATCAGAAGACTTTCAAGAGATTCAGAAGTGTGGTGGGATCTGGGGAACCTCTTTGTGTGAATGTCCAGTATAGCAATGATGCTTTTAATAGTGAAGTTTTCTGCTAGTGACTCAGTATTACTGAAAAAAAGGAAGCATTTGAAATAAAACACTTGTTGCTAGAAAGCTGTGAGTGAGGGGATATCAGCAGGCTCCTTGCGTGATGATTTACTCTGGCGTCTATATCGAGAAGCCCCTGCAATCTTGCCCCTCTGCAGCAGGGAGGGTTCTGTTCACTCATTGCAGTTCCCAAGCAAAAAGGTCTGTGCCCTTCAGTTCCTCATTTGCCTGTTTACACATCACCTCTCCATTTTCTTTCTCTTTGATTCCCAATGCTCTGTTTTTCCCATATTTGTTCATTTCTGTACAGGCAAGCTATCTTCCAGGGTATAGGTAGTCTGAAACTGAATTGGGAGGATCAGCTTAGCAGAAGGTCTCAGTGGCGGGCGTATGCCAGGCCTGGGTGGATGGACTGTGAGCTGCAAGTGAGGAAAGGCTATCAGAATGAGGACTGAACCTTGTTCACTTAAGTATAATAGCTTATTTTGATTCTACCAATGAAATGTGTTACTGTTGCTTGGAATGTTTTGTAATTAAGCTGACAGCTATAATAAGCTGCTGTGCAATTACCCCATAGGAGGAGCTGACTTGCTATCTAGACTGTAAATGAGATCTGTTTCAGAAGTCAGTTCTTTCTGGACACTTCAAGGAAGCCTGAAAGATATGTTTTAACTCTGCACGCCTTACGTGTTGAATTTTAAGTATTTCTCATTTTGAATGACTTCTTTTAGTCTGCATGGATGTAGGGAGGGCATTTACTTCTGAAGCACTTCACGTGAATGTTTGTTTATTCCAGGCTCTGACAACCTGTATATTCTTTATTTAGAAGGCTAGAAGTATGCAGGGAAGAGACATAAATACTCTTTAGCGTATTGGTTTTGACTAGTACTTAATGACTGCAAGATACTCTTTTCGGCAGCCTATGTATTTGTGTATATATATATTTAATTTTTTAATTACAATTTTGTGATGGGTGTGTGAATGTGTTCCCTCACCTCCTGTCATTCTGCTGGTGGAAAAGCACCGGAAACTTCTGTCCTGGCACTCCTCGTAAAAAAACTCGGTCTAGGTTTGTTATCTTCCAAGTTTTGATTTGCAGTCACACCGTCCTCTTATAAACCCCGCTCCTCATTGCTCTAAAGGAACACTGCAACTGTCCAAAATTCAGCCAATTTTTAAATTAATGGAAAGTAACCCCTTCCATAATCACTGAAAGTTTAATTGTGGAAAAGGTAAATGGTTTTCTTTTTTCTGAACAGAAAACTTGTAGTAGTATGTGAAGTAGTACAGCTGACTATTCACGAATGTGTAAACAGTAAACATAAGGCATTTTGTCATCTTTGTTATGATAATCTTGGATGCAAAACACATGGAGATTTTAAGTGGTACAGAAATCTGCTGTGAAGTGTTACCTTTTTTAGACGTTGCATTTTCCCTGAGCATTTTAACAAAGGTTCCGTTCTGGTCCTTACACTTGATGCTTTTTAAAAGCAATGTGAGCATGGTTGCTTACAGCATCTGTGCTGATAACGTGCAGGTTCTGTAGGAATTCAGTTGCTTGCATGTGCTCTCCTCAGTTTTCTTAGTACTGACTGATCTCTTGTTTTTTCTCACCTCTGGTCCTTTTATTTTTCATTACACACGTAAGAGATGATGGATGAACTGGAATATAGAGGCATTAAAAGTGGTACAAGATCACGCTTCAGTCATAACCTGCACTAGTTTATCCCTCTCACAAGAGCAGATCTCTCCCAATATTCTCACCTTTGGTCTGAAACATTAAAATATATTTGCCTCACCTATGCATTTTTAATAAGGGGTCTGGAGTCTTTCTAAGGCTGCTTTCCTGTGGTGATTTGAAGCTCATGTATAAACAAAATTGTGAGATTGTACTTTCGTATTTGACTATTAGATTCCTGCCCCCCCCTCCCCCTTTTTTTTTAAACTCTCTTGAGGTATCTTTCACTTTACCTGCTCTTTTTTGTTATTAAAGATTGATTCTTCTGAGGTTCCCTCTTGTGTTCAAATAAGCTCATCATTTAACCACACTGAGGTTTGGTTTGCTTTTCATTTCCATTTTTGTTTGTGGTGTGATTGCTTTGGAAGCTACAAAAGCATCCCTGTTGAACATAACTGCTAGTCACAATTGTGGTGTTTTGTTGGTCCGTCGTGTGTGTCTGTCCCCGTCCCCCCGCCCCCCAAGGAAGTCAGCAATACCTTATAACTGCTGGCTGTTATGTCTCATCCCAGTGAGCTATATCTGATAAAGTATTCCCATTGTTTCCAAGCACTGGTTCATCTCTTCATTGTCATTAATGCTGTTGTTTCCCATATAAGTTATTTGCAACCTTGGCTTTTAACTGTTCCATTGGCTAACCCTCATGAAGCAGGGTTTCAAATCACAGCCTATTTCCACAAAGTTTTCAAATAATATGTACCGTAAACACAACTAGAAGCTGTGGGTGCCCCACCCCTGGAAGTGTTCAAGGCCAGGTTGGATGAAGCTTTGAGCAACCTGGTCTAGTGGAAGGTGTCCCTGCCCATGGCAGGGGGGTTGGAACTAGATGATCTTTAAGGTCCCTTCCAACCCAAACCATTCTGTGGTTCTGTGACACCTTGGGCCCTAATTACTTTCTGCAGACGTGATGCGCCCTAGCTGAGTGGTGCAGCTGATAGCTTCCAGGGCCATGCTTCTGGGTTATTTTCCACCTGTCCCTCTGATTCTTCGTGTTTCTGCCTGTACAGTGCCGTCATCTTACCTGAAGTGGTATCATCACTGTAGAGTGATGGCATGGGCAAGATGCTGCTGGCTAGATACTTGGGGTTTTTCTTCACTGTAAGCAGGGCTTAGAAGCATCTTTGTGATGGCTCATGTTAGCACGCATCTCATCCTAGCTGAGCACCAGGAATAAACCACCGAGGAGGAAGTTGGCTATGCCTGACTTCACTATGCATGTTACACTTGGTTTTCTCATATTTTCCAGTGGTTGAGTTATATGGACTTTTTAAAGGCCATTTCACTGCAATCTCTTGTATAACAAAACCTGTAGATTATAGGATTATTTGGCTTTTATGCCAAAGATTTTCATATGTAGCTTATAAAAATGCAGCCTTTACCTCAGCCATCCCTGGTGTGTGATAAATACCAGTTAATTTCTTTTTCTTAAAAATTAACTCTTAATGTTTGGGGTGCTTTCTTTTTTTAGATGGCTGATCTAAATCCAAATTGTGCTTCATAGGTTTTCTCAAATGGCTGATATGATTTGGTTAAGTAGATCTAGTCCTTGTGGAGATATTCTTTGTTCAGAATATACCTTTATTTGTATGAAATTTAAGAAGGAGCTAACATAACTGGAATAGAAGTGCTGTGTTTCAGTTGTAGTACTTAGCGTTGTTGTAGATGATTGTTCCAAGGGGCTGTTTATCATACTTTGTGTAGGCAAAACCTAAACCACAGTCTTTGACCTAAATATCAAAAGGCCTTCGAAGGTATTTTTGGATTTTATTTTCTTGTAAGTCTCTTAATCCCAGTAGAGATTTTTTTTTGTTTTGTTTTGGTGTGTTTGGGTTTTTTTCTCTTACAGAGAAGGGGTTTCGTAGTGACTTTGTAGTCACTCCTGCTTATCAACAGTCTGTCTGTACAAGTTCTGCTTCTGCCATCCCCTAACTGACAGCATAGATTTATCAATACTGTCTCGATCTGTACGTCACATAAAATACATTTCAAATATTGTACATTGTCACTGGTGGTTCTTTCCACTCTTCTTTAGAATACAGAAAGATACAAAACTTCATCTGACAACAAGGAAAGTTCAGGCATTTTTTAAAGCAGAGTTTTCATTGTCCAAGAGCCTCGTAGTGTTGTGCTTTGGGTTTTTGTTTGCTTGGTCAGTGTGTTTGGTTTTGGTGGCATTCTTTTTGTCTTCTGTGAACTGTTCCCACTCCCTACAGCTTGATCCTTTTTCAGGCTTTTTTTATCACCAGGGATTTCGTTAGATGCCAAATCTGACCATCGCTACAGTGGATGGGTATTTTTTCTCCATGTCCTAGTAGTCCCGAAATGCTGGGTTACGGTCAGAGCAGCTGTGATGCTTTGTGGGCAGATGCTCCTGCCCACAAGGTATGGTACCCTGCCTAAGAATTTGGAAGCAAAAGAGATGGCCAGATAAGTGAACAGGGGATGTAGGTCTTGTGCTTAACTTCTCAAGTACCTGTACAGCATGCCTAGACTAAACAGTGCTTGGAAAGTGTGGTACTTTAGCATTGTGATTGTGTCTTTAAAAACAGTCTGTGAGAAGCTTTGCAGACACTCAAAGGATGTTTCAGATTTATAGATAAAAATGTTGCAGAATGTCACAAGAAGCAGAATTTATTTAAAATTACTGAGGTAAAGTTTGCTTAGACATAAATACCTTAATTGCCAGGGATGTGTATTTTTCACTGTTCAAATGGATTCTAATGTGTGAAGAATATAGTTGAATCTTACACACACAACAGTTGTAAAGTTAGTTTTTTATCTCTTTCAAGTACTTGAAGTAATTTAATTGATAAAGGGATATTTCTGTTTTGCAGAATTCTTTATTTATGCTTGAATTTCTAGAAATAGCTATTCTCTGGACACTAGCCAGTGTACATTTTCAGGTTCAGATCTAATCTAAGGTCAGAAAAATTAGCTAAACCTGTGATTTAATATTTGAGGAATGAGTGTTTTCTTCAGGTTGAAGCTGCCAGCAAGGTAGTCTGGAGGAGCCATTTATCCAGGTATGCCACATAAAGGAGAAATCTGGCTGTTAGCATTCCAGCTTGATTTCAGCCCTCAAGTTCTGGTTTGCAACCAGAGCACCTTGTTTTGTGATTAGGCTTCAAAGCACATCTAGAATGGGAAGTCCCTAGGAAAAAAAGAAACCTGCAGCTGTATTAAACGCAGTAGGAAAAGGTGGCACCAACTCTGTGTGTGCACTGTACACCTTAAGCTAATTTTGGCCCTGTAACCCATTTGGGAGAGGGAAGAGTTTAGCTGGAGGAGATGTCTTTGAACTGCAAAAGTCATGTAGGTGTTGACTTTAGCAACCACCCTGTGCCTGGATAATTAAACTGTTTTAAATAAACCTGAGTAGGCAGTCTCGTGTGGATACAGTTTTCTTTGTTTTGTTTGAACTATTGTAAATAAACAACAGCATTAAGTTGAATTGCTGTGAAGTTTTTGACAAGGAGTTCAGATAGTGGTCTGGGGAGTTGCTCCTGGGATGTCTGCTATGTACACTTTAAGCTGGTGGGCTCCCCGCTGAGCATTTACTCTGAAATCATGAAGCTGTAGCATGCCAACAGGATGAAAAATGGAAATGGTTGAACAGAGTCCCCAGGTGATACAATCAAATAGCAGAGAAGTACCAACTGAAAAGTACAGTTCAGGTGGTCAAAAGAGCATGTTTTTTCATACAGCTGCTGTACTTACTGAAGTGGCAGCAGTGTGGAGCAAGGAGCTTCTGCTCTGTGCCTTCACAGTGGATGAACCTTCTAATGATTTGTTACACGCTCTTTTTCTGGGAGTCCCTTCAATACAACTTTTTGTAAGGTGGTTGTGTGCGTTGGCGTGTTCCTGTTCGAAAGACGTGTCAAATGGTCCGTCCACAGTAGAAGGGCGGGTGGTTTAGGGAGGGGGTGTGTTTTATTTGGATTTTTTTCCTTTAAGCATGATGATACCCTGAAGAGAGTTTTCTGTGAGCTGGCAGTGCGATTTACTTTTTTGGAAGTTCTGTCTTGAACTAGAAAAGGACAGGTTATAATCTGTGGAGTGAGACATTTCCTAATAGCTAGAAGTAAATATAAAAGCCAGGTTTAGTCTTTGGGTCTGACATTGCTACTCTTAAACAATCTGCTTTTGAGTGGCTGTGGAATTTGAGCAGAATAGGTTTGTGCTCCATTAAATGGCTGCGTTGCAGGGCTTTGTTTGAAGTAAAGGCAGAAAACTTGCAATGACAAGCTTGGGTTTTATTTGACTGACCTTGAAAACTTCCTGGAAGTAAAGATAACGGAAAGATCTGAAAATTGACCTTTTTGTTATCTGAGGGTTTCCTTGCAGCATTGGAAACACGACGACGGCAGCATTGTGCTCGCATAGGAGAACCAAAAAATTTAGTTGAGCGGTTTAGCTCATTGACCAAGCTGAGTGAAAAACTAAATATAAATGGCATATGAGAGGAAAAAGCAAATTGTATTTTTTAAATCCTTTCATATAAAGTTTTAGCATTTCAGGAAACGGAAATATTCAAATATTTTATTTTGAAAGCATCAGAGGTACATAAAACAGGTACAAAAAAGAAGTGGTAAAACTATCTCTTCCAATTCCTTGTGGTACTAGAAACAAAAATTTTTACGGTGATTTGGAGTTAGAAATCGCAGCAAGAAGCTTAAAGTGAACTTCAGAATGAAATTCAGACATGGCTTATACACCTTTCTGAGTTTTATTCTGTTGTATGATGGGGCTTTACTCTGCCATAGGAGCAGTTTACCCTTATAGAATGTGTAGACTTGTTCACAAGCTTTTTGTCATAATTTAAGAAAACTGTTGATTCACCTTTAGGAGTGCATTAAGCCAATTTATGTATCCTGTAATTTAAACGTTGATAGTATGAAATTTATGTCATTGTGTATTCTTTTTGTTTACTGCCTAATTACAGATTTTGTATGGAGTTTGCTTTTTACACATTAGGAGATAACAATTTTGCAGGTTTAAGTTATTAATATTTAGAGTGTACTTGCTTTAAATGACACTAGTGATTTCTGGATAGATTTATTATCAGTAGCTAAAAAAAGCTGTTATGATTGAATCCAGCATAACATATGTTATCAGCGCATCAGTGTGCGCTGGCAGCCCAGAAAGCCAGCCATATCCTGGGCTGTATCAGAAGTGTGGCCAGCAGGTCGAGGGAGGGGATTCTGCCCCTGTACTCTGCTCTGGTGAGACCCCCCCTGGAGTGCTGCATCCAGCTGTGGAGCCCTCAACATCAGAAGGATATAGCCTGGTGGGAGCGAATCCAGGGGAAGCCACAAAGATGCTCAGAGAGCTGGAGCACCTCTGCTATGGGGACAGCCTGAGAGAGTTGGGCTTGTTCAGCCTGGAGAAGAGAAGGCTCTGGGGAGACCTTATAGCCCCTTCCAGTGCCTGAAGGGGCTACAAGGAAGCTGGGGGGGACTTTTTACAAGGGCCTGTAGTGACAGGACAAGGGGTAACGGGTTTAAATTGAAAGTGGGGAGGTTTAGATTAGATATCAGGAAGAAGTTGTTCCAGGAGAGGGTGGTGAGGCACTGGAACAGGTTGCCCAGAGAAGCTGTGGATGCCCCATCCCTGGATGCCTTCAAGGCCAGGCTGGACGAGGCTTTGAGCAACCTGGTCTAGTGGAAGGTGTCCCTGCCCATGGCAGGGGGGTTGGAACTAGATGATCTTTCAGGTCCCTTCCAACCCAAACAATTCTATGATTCTATGTTCACATGACCAGATTTCATGTAATACACGCTTTCAGACTGCAACTTTTCATGCTTCCTTTATGCTGAATGTGGACTCTTTCAAAGATTGGAAAAAAGCCCTTCTATCAAACTTTATGGGGTGGTACAAACCTCAGTAGATTTTAAGAGAGTTACCATTAGTAACAGGTTTGTAAGCTGGCTTAGACATCATCTGTGCTTAGGAAACCCACTCTGCTTATAGTGAAGGGGATGCTTGGATGAAGGCCACTGTCAATGCCTTCTTGAGTCTGGATGGCTTCTGTTTGACCTATGTGATCACAGCCTTTGAAACTTCATTCCAATAAAGCGGGTACCTCCGCTTTGGAAGTGGTGGACAACTTTTTGCTTCCTGTAGCTATTTGGCTTGGCCAAAGTGTAGGAGATGGAAAACTGACCCTGCATCTTGGTGCTTGCTGGTGCTCCTGAAATCCTAGCAGGTGTATTTTCCAGTTAATCAAAGCAAAGCCATTAGGGGGGTGGAAGAGCTGACCATGAAGATTGCTTCTGTGTCAAGCCTTTGCCCCTGGGGCAAAGAATAAGACAAGAGAAGATGGTCTTTTGAACTGAAAATTGAGGGTGGCTAAAAAAGGGAAAATCCCCTAAATACTTACTGCATGGAATGAGAATGGATAAATGATAGTAGTCCAGAAGAGTTTGGAGTCACTCTAAGCTTTAACATACAAATATGATTTCTCTTGTGCTTTGTAGTGATGTTTTGAGCTCTTACTGAAGTTTTTCTTCATGTAGGTTACACACTACAAGCAATATCCACCTAATACAAGCAAAGTGTACTCCTACTTTGAATGTCGTGAAAAGAAGACTGAAAATTCCAAATTAAGGAAAGTGAAATACGAAGAAACTGTTTTTTATGGTTTGCAGTACATTCTGAATAAATACTTAAAAGGTAACTGTCTCAAAGTCCAGTAAAACTTTACTTGTAAATAAATATCTTATTTTTTCTCAAGCCTGGAGTCTTATAGGTGAAACAATTCCAGGTTATCTTGGTTCAGTGGAGGTAGTGACATGCATATGGTCTTATTTATGGGATTCTGAAAATGAGGTGTCCACCCTCGTAAAATGGTCTTGAATTCTCAATACAGACTCCTCTAATACGTTATTTTATGCCAACGGTTTATTAAGAACAAAGAAACTTTAATAGGCTAAACTGAAATGTATGGAATTAGAGCAAGACTGTGCATAGAATCACAAGAAGATAGAAAAAAAATATTCGAGGGAAAATAACATTTTGCATTTTGAAGATAAGCTTTAGTCTGTATTTGCTGGTTTATTTACTATGTAAGCAAATAGTTTTACTTGTGTTTAAATTTCAGTTGCCACTCAGCTTAGATCACTGAGTACAGCAGCTACATGTGAAACATATGTAACATGTGAAATTCCTTTCCATTTAAGATTTTGTTGGCTATTTTGCATTATGTGCAAATATCACCTGTTCTGACCTGAATGCAGTTTGCCTTCTGCCAAGCTTTAGAAGGAAAACTTCAGTCATGTGGCTTGCATATCTTTGTCTTGATCCAGAATCCATAAATACGTGCCAATTCCACCAAAGATTGGAATTCCACTATGATCAAAACACTTGATAATCTTGTTTCTTTTCTCTTTAGCAGTCTGAGGATTGTTCTTTGACATTTCCAGTAGATGATTGGTCCTAAAGCAGTAGCAGTGCTTATTCAAGTAACGTGGTTAGTTTGTCAGTTCCTATCACAGACGTGGTTAATCAATGACTAGTTGTAAGGCCTCTCCACGGGGATTCACCCTGGAGCAGCGTAGCTGAACCCTTGTGCTAGTCTGATTATGTCTTCTTGTGTGTGCCAACTTACACAGTCATCACATTCCTCTGGGAAAAGCACTGCTACTAAAACCCCTGACAGGTTATTGACCGTCATAAAAGAGTGATAATCTCAAATTGTTCCTGAGTCACCTGCAAGTGACAAGCTTATTTTATTCTGTTGGGTTTTTGAGCATCCTAATCTATGTAATAAATGAAAGTAAAATTTGGGTTTAACATAGCTAGTATACTGCATTTGCCATGTTCTCCATGTCTTTATTGGAGGCAAAGTGACCTTTCTGTGTCTGAATGCTTTTGTTATTTATTTTATAAATTGATGAATATTGTAAGTTTCTAAGCTTTCATCTGTTTCTGAAACCACAGGTAAAGTGGTGACCAAAGAGAAAATCAAGGAAGCCAAAGAAGTATATAGGGAGCATTTTCAAGATGATGTCTTCAATGAAAAGGGATGGAACTATATTCTGGAGGTAAAAATGTCATGAGATCATTGTGAAGGATTTATGAATCAACTGTAGAATAAATACAGAAGTCTCTCCTTTTAACCATGATAGCAAAGACTGGATAAATCTAGCTTTTTATGTTTAGTGTTCAGAGAGTAGCAGCTGTAAAAGAATAATCATATAATTGTAATTCCTTAGAGAAAAGTGATTTTCATCCTTTCAGATGCCAGATACAGCTTTGCAGGTAATAAGGATTTATGCTGCTGTCAGCTAGCCTGTGTAAGTGGGGGCTTGTTGGCAAGTCTCCCTGTATAATATGGTGCTTAGTGGTTGCTTGCATCATTTATGTTGCTTTCTTTAACTAAGGATAACCATTTCTAGTGTAACGCAGAAAGCATTACAACTTCTTGCCTTGTGTAAATAGTTCCAGAATATACGTTCTGTTCTATTGTTTCCCAAACTTTTCAGAGATACTTAAATTGAACTTTACTACGAGATACAAAGCTTGAGCACTTCTGACACGCAAATTCCTCCAAATTAAGTCTTTCCACAAATCCTTTTTCCCTTTTGTTTAAAAAGATGTCAGTCTTCAAGTAATTGCAAACATCTCTTCTCTAATAGCATTCATCAGCGCTGTTCTAATCTCTGCAGATTAATTAAATGTTCATTGTGGATTCTAGTGAATGGATATTTTTGGCATTTGAAAACACTATTTTTAGTTCTTTGCATTTATTTTTGCCTGGATGCCCTCACTGTATGTATTTTATTGTGGTATTTGTCTGTGAATATATCTGGATGTCATCTTACAACCAGGGTGGGCCAGAAGGTGTGCAAGGGAAAAGTGAAAAGGGAAAGTGAATCCAGTAAGGCTGGATTTGGCTTTGAGCAACCTGGTCTAGTGGAAGGTGTCCCTGCCCATGGCAGGGGGGTTGGAACTAGATGATCATTAAGGTCCCTCCTAACCCTAACCATTCTATGATTCTATGAATTTGATCTAAATGTTGCAAATGAGAGCAAGGTAAATTAACCCACTTTTCTAAGAGGGAGTCAGGGAGGAGTTTGTAGAGGGCTTGTATCCTTTTGAAGTAACTACAGATGTGAATTCAATCTGTATTTGTGTTTAAGCTACATTATGCATTGTGAACTGCTCTCATCTGTATTTAAATTAATCTTGATGATCCCTCTTTGGCTAACCTGTATTAATATGCTTTTAATGCTGCATGTCTGTCCACACTGAGTTTTAATGTGGCTTAACTCATTCCGTTTCAATGCATGCTTTTGGTTTAACCAAAAGCAGCCTTCCTGCATACCCACTGCACACACTGCTTATTCCTTTGCCAGATTTTCTTGTTAAAATTGTGCCTATATATAAACAAGCATGATTTCCACTTGCTGATGCTAGATGCTGATGGCTCTCAAATGGGAAGTGTGTATATACCCTTTGGGTTTCTGTATGCCCTTGCGTGCACACAGAGACCCTACTTCTGCTCACTAAATTTCTAGACATATTCACACACCTACCACAGTCTGCTTTGTGGCTGCTACCTAATGTGTAGTGTTCGGTAAAGTGGAGGGAGCAATGGCTGTAGTGAAGTGTCAAAATGAATTGGAAATGTACACGCATGAATTTCTACAAAGAGTATACGAATGAGTAAATACTGATAGGGTGGAAGAGAGGAATGGACTGCCTGAAAAACAAGGGATTATTACACCTTGGAAGAAGCTTTTAAACTGTAGTGTGGAAGAGACTTCTAGTGTGTTTTGGGCACTGCAGAATATGTTTTGGTGCTACGTAGGAATCTGTGTCATTTCTCTGAATTGGTGCAATTTTTGTTGCCTTTAAAGAATATCTCATTACAAGCTTTCTGTCAAAAATATTAATATACAAAATATTTTAAATACTATCAGTTTAGCTTGCAAGGCTGTTTCAGTAAGTTACAATTACCCTTTTAGGGTTGCTTTTTGCAACTTGCTCTTTTGAAAAAGGCGTATTTCACACAATGTTTAGTTCTTCACGGACGAAAGACTGGATCTGATGAAAGAATGGCACTTCAAAATTAGATTTCTTGTTTAGTGAATAATTGAGATAAAATTTTCTTTAAAATAGCTATTAAATGGCTCCTGCTCTAATAAATTAACAAAATGTACATCTATACTAAGCAAAACTGGAGATTTTTTGGAAGGCCTAGAAAATAACTAAACTTGTTTTAGCTTACTTCATGTGAAAGCACTGAAGAAACAGAGTAGCAAATATTTCTGGTTTCGTGGGTAGAACTTAGGTATTTTTATGGAATGAGCCTTTCTGGCTCAATTTGCACAAGGAGTACAAACGATAACCATCATTTGGTTTGATAAAGAGGCTGGTTTTTAGGTTACAGGATTTTCCTCTTGTTTTGATAAATGTGGATTGTTTACTTATTTGGACTGGTGGGTGTGCAAACAAAATTATTTCTAGGGTTGAAAGAAATGAAGAAGCAGAAAGCTTTATCAGTAAACTCATACCCTGACTTCTATCCATTGCGGTCAAATAAGAGAGGTAGGTCCTAATCTTTCCTGTTGTCTAACAATATTACTGTTTCTTACGCAGAAATATGATGGCCATCTTCCTATAGAAATAAAGGCTGTTCCTGAGGGCTCTGTAATTCCCAGAGGAAATGTTCTTTTCACAGTAGAAAATACGGATCCAGAGTGCTACTGGCTCACAAATTGGATTGAGGTGAGTTTTGGAAAGTTAACATGTTTTCTCTGAGTCAATATTAATGCACTTAAATTGAAGGCTGAATCCCTTATTGGCTGTGGAATCTCTGGCAGCTTTTTTAAGTAAGCCTGGATTCTGGGGTTTTTTGTGCTCTCGCACAGACCTTTTCTCCTCATCTGACAAGAGATTGTAGTAGTTTTACAGGAAATTCACAACAATACTTTTATCCACAGGGAAAGGAGGATTTAGGGAATTGTGTGGCTGTAGCTTGTGAGTGATAACTCCTGAGATACCTGGCCTACCTTACAAAGATGTTATAAAGGCTAACTACTTTAGCCCTAGGGCGAACTGTTGGAGGCATCAGAAATTTGGGCAAATGGACAGAATGGGCAAAGAAAATAAATAGACCTTTTTTTTTGCCTGACTAATTGTCAAGTGGGGATTTCTAAGTCCTAAGCAAACATGCACCTAACAATGTGTGATGGGTTTTGTTTTAGACTATTCTTGTGCAGTCATGGTATCCGATCACAGTGGCTACAAACTCCAGAGAGCAGAAAAAGATTTTGGCCAAATATTTACTAGAGACTTCTGGCAGCTTAGAAGGACTGGAGTATAAACTGCATGACTTCGGCTACAGAGGAGTTTCCTCCCAAGAGGTAATACTAATGATTTGAGAAGTCTGTTCTTAGCTATGAAGAATCATAGCATGTGTCTGTTGACCATTGTGTACCTCCCTGTTCAGCAGTGAAATTGTGAATGTATAGAGCACTGTGCTTGGACTTATGTGGAGGGGGTGATCTGGGGTGGTGTGTGGCTGTGTGTCTGAACTGTGAACACTAGAATGGGAGAGCTGTGTTTCCTGTGTAAATGCATGAAGAGGCTACTGGTGAAATGGGAACCGAGTCAGAGTTTTGCTGTTGCAAACTAGTGCTGGGTGATGACTAGATTTAGACTTCTCTGTTTGGTCTGCAACTGAGGTGTGCATCTTTTTCAGACTGCAGGAATAGGAGCTTCAGCTCATTTGGTGAACTTCAAAGGAACAGACACTGTAGCAGGAATTGCATTAATTAAAAAGTACTATGGTACAAAAGATCCGGTTCCAGGATATTCTGTTCCAGCTGCTGAACACAGGTGAGATACTGGGCTATTAAAGACTCATTTTAAAAAAGCTTCACAAAATGTAATTTTTCTTATCCATTTTTTTATCCAGAAATATTAAGCTGTTTCACTTTTACAGTATTAGCCATAACTGATCCAGTTGTTGAGGCTGAAACTCAACACTGATGCCTCTCTATGTTCTAGGGACACAACCATGGCATGGATGTTCTTAAGTATAAATGTGTTTTAAATGTTTTTAATTATAACCTTCTTATCAGCATCTAAGTAAATTTGGATGATTCTTTTTAGGATGGACTTGAAGGCTTACAGGTAAAAGTAGATATTGAGGATTCATGTTACGAACTTTAAATTTTGTTTTAAACATAAAATGCAAAACCATCTAAGTTGCAGTTCTGGACTTTCCCAGATCATGTTCTCCCTCCAGAAGAGACAGTTGCTCTAAAGCTTCCCATCAGCACAACTAGTTCACCACTGGCGAATCCTTGATTCTCACAAAGAACTGTGAATGAGTTTTTAAGAGTAAGGAACTGGTCTCAAACAGGCATTTGAGATGAAAAGCTCTCATTTTTTTTTATATCCAAATCCTCTATGAGGTCAGGAGTGAATGCAAATCCTTGGATTTCACTTGTATGTCTGCATACTGAAATAAGCAGAATATAAAGGAAGGGACAGTTGCTTTTTTTTCTTTCACAGTACAAAATCTAGTGCTTTTGAATAGTGAATATTTTCACTTAGAGTTGCGAGATGGGCAGTGGAAAGGCTTACATGAATAGTCCTAATAGAGCGGTGATCATCTCTGAAAAAATACTGCTTCTAGACCATTGCTGTAGTGCTGTTCCAGAACACCTGCTTGCTCAGTAGAAGTGACAATTTTTTTTCTGAAGTGTCTTCTCTTAGCTTAGCTTAATACTGCAGTTAAATCCAAAAATGATGGACCAAGAAAATATGAAATTCTTTGTAATTAAGGCAAACACGTGGGTTCAAAGAATAATCAAGTGTCTTTTGCACAGCATATTGAAGTCATGGTACGAGAGCAGATAGCTTAAACTGTCCTAGTTAAAGTTCACATTGATAAATGCAGACTACAGTCACCTTTTCCAAGTGAACACACAAAAAGGGTCTCATGCAAGAGACCTGAATTTTTCCACAATTGTTCCACTCTTCCACAACCTCTAACGTGAGGTGGTGTTCTGAGGGTGGTGCTTGCCTCTGGCATGACACCAGGGTTGCTCCTCAGACTGCCCCTACTTCTTTGAAACTTTTTTTTTTGGCGTCTTCACTCCTGTGATCTGGGGCTTGTCCACACGGAAGTAAGTGCTAGCATTTTGTGGTAAAAATTAAATATCCACTAGCTATTGCTGCACACCTGTGCTTTGCGTGAGACCATTTCTAGTGTTCCCACACAAGTTACTGAAGGCAGGTATGTCAGCTGCTCTGTGACAGCCATATACACAACAGCTACTGCAAAGCAACTGGCATTCAATAACTTATTACCTCTAAGCAGTTCCGTTTTATGTGCTTGCCTGTACCCTTGTACCAAGGATAATGCCCTGAGGTTCCTCTAGAAGAATGTTTGTGTGAGTGAGCATAATGGTTTTAAATCGCTATTAAAAAATAGTGTTTTCTTCTCAGATTTTTCTGACATATGCTGCTAGTTCCCTACTTCCCATTTTGTAGGCTGAAGTTGCCAGAGCAGATGTTGTACGCTTGCATCTGTAGTTCTCTGTCTGAACTTGAGATTTAAAAGAGAAACTCGCAAATGTTAAATAAATAAAATGTTAAATAAATAAAATATTTATATGTGAAAGAAGTTTCATGTATCAGTTGTTTGTCTGAGCTGCCGGAGGGGAATCCAGGGTGCTGTCTATTGAGTATATAGTGTGTTTACTGTCCATGCAACACAGAGCTGATAAGCACATAGTTTATGCTGTCTTATAATCATATTGCCTACTCTTATCTTGAACTGTTAGGAAATACAGCATATGTGATTTACCATATAAATGCTACTCTGATGTGGATTTTTCATTTGACTTTCAGTACCATAACGGCTTGGGGGAAAGATCATGAAAAAGATGCATTTGAACACATAGTGACACAGTTTTCTTCAGTGCCTGTATCTGTGGTTAGTGACAGCTATGACATTTACAATGCTTGTGAAAAAATATGGGGTGATGACTTAAGGCATATAATTGAAGCCCGAAATCCAGAGGCACCGCTTATTATTAGACCAGATTCTGGGAATCCTCTTGACACTGTCTTAAAGGTAATCCTTTCTTGAAGTCATTTGTATGCATGGTTGGGAACGGTGATTGTTTTGTATTGACTGGCTAACAAACTTAGGAAGCGTAATGCTCTGACTTGGTGTGCATAGTATACAGCTGATGCTGGATGGTTTGAACCTATGAAAAACATAAATATTTACCTCATCTCAATATAGATATGGAAACTTTTGCAGTCTGAATAGTTTAATCTTTTTCATCAAACCCATTCTTGTATAACACTCAGAGATTTTACAATCAGTTACCAGTTTTGCTGTTCTAATAATGCTGGAATGATTCTATAAAGAGAGGTCCTTCATCACTTAGTAGCAAATAAAATGGGAAACAACTTGAGTGTTAATAAATGCCTGGCCCATAAAACTTCTTACCACCAGGATTAGGTGTCTTGATGTCCTGTGTTAACGTAATTCAAGTTTAGCACTCTCTTCTCTATTGGAAGACATACATTTAAGTTGGTGCCGCACAACCTCCAAGTTGAAAAATGCTTTGCAGGTCTATAGAAAGCATAACGGTTGTTGCGGTTCTGTAATAAAAGCTGTTGATACCTCTGAATCTGAGTAGCTGTCAGTACTCTCTTAATAAGAAAGTAGGGGAAATTTCAGTTATATTGGTAGTCTATCAAATTAGATCCATACAGTTCTAATGCTTTTTGGTTTTCATTGGGACAATTGACATATCACAAGGAGGAACTTTTGAATAAACTTCATCAGAGCTGATAAGCTCCTAACTGAAGTATTTCATTTAAATTATTGGTGGCTAAAAAAAATCACAGAAAATTGAAAGCCTCATCGACCATCTTAAAGGAAGTCAAAAGAACAGAATCTTCAGTTAACACATTTAATAGCAAAAACTAGCAGCAAGCAGAGAGAGAAAGGAGGGAAGCATGGCTCTGATTAGCAGTCGGGTACAAGTTCGTAAAGGCCATATGGTGTGTGAGTGCGTTAATCTAATGGCTTCCATAGTGGCTGGCGTGCTGTTTGTTTGTGTGCCTGTGTGGTTAGATTTAGAGTGGGATATAGGGGTATATTTTTTAGACAGAGAGTGTGTGACTCAAACGTGGAAATTGTGTTTCTTTATTGGAATGGCAGGGGTTTATTTTTATTTTGAACTGTCTCCCATCTTTTTTCAACAGGTCTTGGAGATCTTGGGGAAGAAATTTCCCATTACAGAGAATTCAAAAGGCTACAAGTTGCTGCCACCATATCTCAGAGTTATTCAAGGGGATGGTGTGGATATCAACACATTGCAAGAGGTAGGAGATCCTGTTCATGTGTCAGGGTGACACTGTCAGTGTTGATATTTGATCTGGACCCTGTTATGACTGACTAGTCAGAAGTTGCAGCAGAGACTGCTGACCCCAGCCTGCCCTTTCATTCCAGACACTGGCAGTGATATCCTAATGTGCAAAACAAATTCATTAAAACCCCACGGAGAATATTAAGATGCATAAAAAACCCCTAAAGGGCATTTCCTAATCCCACTGTTGTAACCCTTCTCCTCCCACTGTCTCTCCTTTTGTTTGCTTTCATTCTGCTTGTCAAGTCAAATTCAGATCAAAATCTGGCAGTGTTTGGTCCTTTCATTGATATCTAAGGCACACAGCATGATTGCTGTGCTATAGCAATAGTAGTAATTAACTGGTTTGGCTCATTAGTTATATGCCATCTGAAGTGTGCTTGCACTAGATAGAAATACTAAGTAATATAATGTGATTACAAAGGTACAGAACGCAGTAAAGCCAGATGACAAGGGGCCTGTAAAAGGAGGAGGACTTGACTTTATCAGGTTTGTCCTGGATCATTCATATTAGAGTTCAAAACCAGAAATAAGTGGCAGAAATTTAAGATCAGTTTTTCGTGATTTTATTGTGTTCTGGTTTACCCTTAGCCAGCAACTAAGCTCTACACAGCTGCTTGCTCCCCTCCACCCCCCACCCCCAGTGGGGTGGGGAGAGAATCACAGGCGTAAAAGTGAGAAAACTCATGGGCTTGGGATAAAGACAGTTTAAACAGGTAAAGCAAAAGCCATGCACACAAGCAAAGCAAAACAAGGAATTCATTCACCACTTCCCATCGGCAGGCAGGTGTTCAGCCATCTCCAGGAAAGCAGGGCTCCATCATGAATAATGGTTACTTGGGGAGACAAACGCCATCACTCTGAACGTCCCCCCCTTCCTTCTTCCCCCTTCCTTCTCCTTCCCCAGCTCTATATACTGAGCATGATGCCATATGATACGGAACATCCCTTTGGTCAGTTGGGGTCAGCTGTCCAGGGTATGTCCTCCCCAAATTCTTGTGCACCCCCAGCCTCTGCACTGGTGGGGTGGTGTGAGGAGCAGAAAAGGCCTTGACTCTGTGTAAGCACTGCTCAGCAGTAATGAAAACATTCCTGTGTTATCAACACTGTTTTCAGCACAAATCCAAAACACAGCCCCATATGAGCTACTATGAAGAAAATTAACTATCCCAGCCAAAACCAGTGCATGTTGACACTTGTCTTAGCTTTCTAGATTGGCACATCCTTAGATTCTTCTTAATAAAGTTGGCTTTTGCTTCTCTGAGTAAGAGAGACGTTAAACCTTGGTTTACAGGCTGAAACTATCTGTGTATTCAACATGGGCACATAAAGTGCACCTCAACCACAGAACTCAAACTTGTCACTCAGATCCTTAGAGAGCAGTTAATTGAGATTGTTACCTGATATGCTAACTGTAATGTAGCCATTCACTACAGTTTCATTCCTCCTTCAATAGCGTTTAAAGCACATTTTATTTTATTTATTTTATGGATAGAAAGCAGCCCTGAGAAG
>NW_010233335.1:0-28017 GCF_000690775.1 Eurypyga helias
TTCTCCTCAGAGCTGCTCTCTATAAATGGCTGACTATGTCAGCCATCTGGCAGAAGAAGGAGTGACCAGAAGTGAATGTGAAATCCTATACTCTTGGTTTAGTTATGTTCTAATACTTCAGCATTATTTTGCATTACTTTCCTGCTGCGTCCTAACGTTTTGTTTGGACTCCCCACCTCTTCCGCCTGCTAAGCAGAGGTGTTCACTGAGCTGTCCACACTGGTGTTAGGATCTTTCTTTTTGAGTGGTTGCACTTGGTTTAGGACCTTATTATGGGTGTAAAATGGTTGAAGTTTTTGCCTCCAGCATGAGTTGTTCTGCCTCGTCCACCTTGAGTTTCATCTCCCACTGTATTGACCAATAACTGAGCATTGTGTGTTCATAGAATCACAGAATCACAGAATGGTTTGGGTTGGAAGGGACCTTAACGACCATCTAGTTCCAACCCCGCTGCCATGGGCAGGGACACCTTCCACTAGACCAGGTTGCTCAAAGCCTCATCCAGCCTGGCTTTGAACACTTCCAGGGATGGGGCATCCACAGCTTCTCTGGGCAACCTGTTCCAGTGCCTCACCACCCTCTCTGGGAAGAACTTCTTCCTGATATCTAATCTAAACCTCCCCACTTTCAATTTGTACCCACTACCCCTTGTCCTGTCACTACAGGCCCTTGTAAAAAGTCCTCTTCTTTTGTGTTCTCTGCAAATATCAGCCAACCTATAGACAACAACTGCCAGCTGCCAAGTTTACCCTTTCACATTTCCCATTTTCCAGGGCATTAATGAGCCTGATAAATTGTAACATCCCAGTTTGCCAAAGTGGTTAAATATATGCTTGTTTGCTATGTTCAGAGGGATGCTGAAGTGCATGTCTGGCTCTGGGCCAATTCATACAGTGGGACTTAAAGTTAAGCATGTGCCTAAATGTTCTGCTGAGCAGATATGTGGTAGGCCTCAATAGCACAAGGTCTTTTTGCTGTCCATCTTCCTGATATTTTAAAGACTCAGTTCTACTGTGTTTCATTGCTCCATATGCACTGCCACAGCTGTACCTGTGTTTTGACACTAAAACTGCTAAATTTCCATAACAATGGCTTGTACAGGGAAATCTTCAACAGAGTCCTCACTGGAGATTTCATCTAATATTTGCTTTTTTCTAATCTTTTTGTTTCTAATCTTTAATTTGTCAATGAGTCCAGAGAAATACAGAGCATTCAGAGAGGTGAGCACATATGAAGCCACAAGAAATAAACCTGAACAATTGAGAACTGAAGTGTGTTGTTCAAACCACTTACATGTTAAATGCTTTTTAAACAGAATTATTTGTTACAGTTTCTAACTAATTAATTGCAAAATTGATATTGGTGTGTAAACTCTAAAGAGCAGTGCAGTTTTCTGGGAGAACTTCTGAACGTGCCAAGTCATCCCCAGCTCTGCCAGAGCAGACTCAGCTGATAACCCACAGCCCTTTCTAAGGTAAAATAACCAAGGAGATAAGAAAATTACCTCTTCAAGAGGCCTCTTTCTATGTGTCTTTACATTTTATAAAGCCCCAAAATAGCCTAACTCTAATTTCTATTTCATCCTTTGCCAACCAATGTACTTACTACTGAGAAGCTCATTGATTTTTATTACCTTCCCTCAGCATATCTCTGAGATTGGAGATTTGTTATTTCTTAAAAGAGACCAGCATAAATGCAATGCTGTTGAGCTCCTTCTCTCAAGATCACCTGAGGCTGTGGTTCCTATGTGCACAAACACTCCTAGTTAGTTCCACAAAGGATGCTGGTAACAGCAAACTCATCAGTGGCTGGGGTCAACAGCTCATGTAAGTCTTCCCTGATAGATAGGTTTTGTCTGGTTTTTACCCTGTGATAAAATGACAGCAATGAGAAAAAAAAAAGCTTGTATGCTTTCAGGTAAACCTAAAAGACAGTGCTTTCATGAGTCTTCTGTCAAGCCTAGGAGGTCTCTTGATGGAACTGTTTATTGTGAGTGTGACTTGGGTAGTTACACAAGTTTCACAGCCGTGACTGAAAAAAAGGCAATAGTTTGGATATTGATTTTGTAGGGGGGGTTCATGCAAAAAACAGAGTCGTATCACAGGGACCTGCTCAGAAAAGAGATTTCTACATCTGGCAATATTGGATTTCATGTCTGTAAAGCAAAAATGATATTATGCACATAACAAAACATAAACACGTTGTAAAATGCATTCAGCCCAGATTCCAAACACACTGAACACTGCATGATTTAATGATGGATAAACTCAGAAAAATATCCCAGTGGGGGCAACTACAGACTCCAAAATGACAGCTGCTATCATTCCAAAGCAAGTAATTGTTTATAAATGAATATTTTTCATGATAAATTATTGAATTACATGAAAATCAGATGACTGCCTGCTGCCAAATTTGTTTTCAGTTTCACAAGACAGAATGGAATGTGCTGCAGACAGTGAGTGAAATTAAAAGCTGCTGGTCTTTTCCCACAAAGGGCTGATATTTTCCCTTAGACATTCCCAGTATCTCATAAACCTGCAAAATAGTGGTCCTGGGGAATGGCTATCTAGCTAGATATCCAAAATATTTTAGATATATAGGATTTCAGGGAATCTCTGCCTAATCTGAGCCAGTTGTTGTGTAAATTGCTGGTTCATATTCGTCTTATGTTGATTTCTAGTTCAAACCCACAGAGCCCCAGTATCTGTGAGAACCACTAGCACTTGCAGGGATGCTCTCAAGATACTTTTAACCATTGGGTTTCTCCTCTTTATTCTCTCTTGATTGCATTTGTGTCCTTTGAAAATATATTTTTCTTTATATATTTTGGTCTTGTTTGAGTTGGGAATTCTTTCCCATTCCCTTGTGTTTTGAACAGGGGTGAAAATAACCTGAAGTGGCTGTTTCAGCTGAACCACATCTTGAAGTCCTTGCTGGACTGAAGCTTCCAACACATCTAGGCTGATTTTTTTGAAAGCAAGATGGTCAAGAGTGCAGAGTCCAGCTAATCTTTAATAACATTTTCAATCTGCAAAATCCTTCCCTCAGTCAGCTGGTCCGTGCATGGGGACTAGTTAACATTGGTGTCACAAGCTCTCTGATGAGGGCTGGAGCACCTCTGCTGTGGGGACAGGCTGCGAGAGTTGGGCTTGTTCAGCCTGGAGAAGGCTCCGGGGAGACCTTATAGCCCCTTCCAGTACCTGAAGGGGCTACAAGGGAGCTGGGGGGGACTTTTTACAAGGGCCTGTAGTGACAGGACAAGGGGGAACGGGTTTAAATTGAAAGTGGGGGGGGTTAGATTAGATATCAGGAAGAAATTCTTCACGGAGAGAGTGGTGAAGCACTGGAACAGGTTGCCCAGAGAAGCTGTGGATGCCCCATCCCTGGAAGTGTTCAAGGCCAGGCTGGATGAGGCTTTGAGCAACCTGGTCTAGTGGAAGGTGTCCCTGCCCATGGCAGGGGGGTTGGAACTAGATGATCTTTAAGGTCCCTTCCAACCCAAACCATTCTGTGATTCTAAAATGCCATGTGTAACCTAACTTTTCCCAAAGAGCCACTGGGGCAGCTGAACTAAGTCCTGTAATTGCAGCCTTGGCATCAGAACTGAATTTTAAAAGACAGCACAGCTGTATCACATTTCTTTACAAAGCCTCACATAGCTTCCTGACTGATGCAGCATCTGGATCTTCATTTCATCCTGCTGTCAGGTAAGCCAGGTGACAATAAAGCCATGAGCGCATCCCTGCTTCCCTAGCAGAGAAACATAACTGGTTCCCATCCCAGAGAGGGCAATTGCGGGAGCAAGGCTATAACAACAAGAAAGGGAGCAATCATAATTCCCCTGTTAACACCTCTCAGTTGCTCCCAGCCTGTGGCTCAGAGATCATCTGATCTGGAAATTGTGTATTTGTGGTCAAAAATCCTTGATTAACTTTTCTGCCTCTTACTCTACTAGAAATTTTTGAATCCATTGGTACTTCTGGCCACTGTAGCATCTTATGGAAACAAGCTCCTTGCTTTAACTACAAATTGTGTGAAGAAAAGGACACTGTTTTAATCCTGGAAGTGGATGTCTATGATTACATGTATATATTTGTGATTTTATATATACACATGTACATACACACATATACCCTCTGAGTTTGTGTGCCATGTGTCTGTTGAAAGTTGGTTTCTTTGTCTGTGGCATTTGCCAGAAAAATCACTGCCAAGTTTAATCAAATTAAGACAGTTTTAAGAAGAAAAAACTTCTTTGTTGTTTCCCCCATCTGACCTTTGCTTTCATGTCCTTCCTTATACTAAATGCTAGATTCAATTCCCTCCACTGTATTTGAAAACAGTCTAAATCACTGTGGTTGCTACTGCAGACAGAATAATGATGAATGGAAAACCAGGTCAGATAATAATGGGAAATAAATGAAATATCCACAAGCTTATTACAAGGCGATTAAAAATCCCCATCTCTGACATTTGACTGGCTGTCATAGAAACAACAATCACATGCTTTGGAGGCTTTCAAATGTACATGAGGTTGGATGCGGACTCCCTCTGGCCTTAAAGACCAAAAGCTGAGATCTGTTGGCCATTTCTCTTCCCTTCCTCTTTCCCCTTCTTCTTCTTTTTTCCCCTCATTTTTTTTTTCTACATTAAATTGCACTAAAGATTGCTTTCTAGAGCATGGTCATGCTGTAAGTGAATTCTGATGTTACTATGTCAGACCCTGGTGATACAAATCTCTTCACAATTCAAGCATTCACCACCTTAATAGTTTGTGCTCAACGAAAGCTTGAATGTGATGACCCTGCCTGTCAGTCGCTTCTGGATATGTCATTCAGCTTCTTTTGATGTTTTTTTTCTCAGAGCCATTTGGACAGATCACCTTGTGATGAGCTTCAGATTTAGGCAAACTTGCTGGCTTTCACTGCTCAATGCAGTGGGCCCCAAGCAAAGAGATTCCCGCCAGACTGTGCAGTACAGGGCTGGATAAAGAGGGCTTAGTTACTCCATCGGGAAGGGAAGTGAAGCACAGAAGTGGAGTGAAGCTTTTAGTCTTTCTGATCGATAGATAAGAGCCTCACAAAGCCTGGTCAAGGTTATTCATCCTGCATTACAAAAAAAAACAACTAACATCTTCAGATCCAGAGACAATCGATCCCAAGGATGACATTAAAGCCAGTGATGACTAGAAGAAAGTCCTGTTATTAAACTGTAGCAGGCCAAGGGCTACAGGAGTCGTATATTTGGTGTTCACATGCTTTCACCTTTCCATGGCTACACACAGTTCACTCAAACCTGTGGAATGTTAATTTGTGTCTCATCAATACTAATGGACCAGGAATTATGACATGTTTTACGTTATCATTCATTTAAAACAGATAGTTTAGATTTCAGCCACAAGCTAAAGTTTATATATATTATATTTATTACAAACAACAGCGAACACTTAAGAGCCATTATTTTAAATCTAAATGACATTGTGTTTAGTATCCATTTCCTTCGGCTCTGAAATGTGCAGCCTGTGGAGTCTGTCATCTTTCCCTGGAGTTCTCCTGCATGCAAAGTGACAACTCCTCACAAGTTACCAGAAACGGGAGAAAATGCGGAGCCCTGCTCCAATGAGCTGTTTCACATTACAAGAATTTACAATGAACATCTGACAGATGAAAAGCAACGGAGCTTGAGAGAGGAATATCATGCAGTAAATCCTTAGCTATTATCAGCATTGACGAAACAGGGTGGGGAGGACGGTATTTAGACAGAAAACACAAGAGGAAAGACATTGAATCAGCGAGTCTGCCCCTCGTGTATCAAAACTGAATGGTCACTTCTGAAAATCTTGCCCATGTCCATTTTATAGGCACTATTGTATGTGGAGACACAGCCTGTGCAAGGAGCAGTAGATGGCTGTGGCAGTGGAGGGAAGGAGTTGTGGTTCCTACCCTGCTCCCACCAGCGTCCATGGCTATTCTCCAGGTCAGCCTGTACAGCAAGGAAACGCTGCTGCCTCCCCAGCCTCTCTCACACCATGGCTGAGGAGCACAGAGGAGACCAAACTGCCACGTTCCCACCTGTAGGCAGGGAACTGTGTTTGCAGCCCTGGAACAGCCGCACCAGCCCAGGCCAACACCAGCCTCCATGAGTGAAGGTGTGAAACGGGACACCATGTCCCCGTCCTGTCATCTCACTGCTATCTGCCTTTCCAATAATAAAAGACATGGCTAAAACCTTCCAGCTTACCTGTTTGTCTTCCTTCCTTGCCAAAACCCAGCCACGCTGCCCTCCACAGACAGTACTCTCCCCTCAAGGGCCATGGGTGCTAACAGGAGAGGAACGGGTTACCTACCTCCACCTCCCAAATGCCTACCCAGTGAAACAAAAACCTGCCATTCTGAATTATTCTTGGTTTAATGATCTCTCTGAAGGAAGGGAGTGGGTTGTCCCCGCCAGCATGGCGGAGCTGTTGTGCTAGGTGAGTCGGACCAGACCTTGCCCCCTCGGTGTTCACATATGAAGAAGTGTAAATGAACTGCAGTACAATAGGTCTCAGTACGCTGCTTCAAGTGGAAATAAAGAAAGCAATTTAGAGAGTTTTCAGGTGCTTCGTATTTTCATTTTCGGCTTTCTACACAAATAAAAAGGTTTAAACTATTATTCAGTCTCCACACGGAGTATAATTTTGACATTTGGAAATCTGATTTTGTGATCAGAAACACATGTAGAATAGCATTTAGAAGTCAGAAAAGACTCCAAGCATGATTTTATTGGGAGCTTGGGTATGCCCTTCAGAGTAATTGGGATGTGGAATGTGGAAGTAGTTTTTACAGGAAAATAGGGATAAGGCCTCCTGTAGCCAGCCTCAGGCAACGGAGAGAGTAAAATATCAAGAATTCACATTCAACTTGATAATAAGGTTTCCGAGCATGTTAATTAAATGAAGTCTCACGTCCCCAGCCCTGATGTTTTAAACATTTTAAGGCATTAACATTGCACAATAGAAACATAATTTCCCCTCCCTCCAGATGCCTATACTCATTTGATTTTCCTAGCTGTTAGCTTTAAAAACTTTCTATGAACATGAAAACTTACCCTTTCAGCAGTGTTGTCATGTTTTTCCCCTTCATTCTTCCTTAATACTCATTTTGGGTACTAATTGGCAACAGTGATTTTTAAAAATAAATTCTTCAAATGGGACAGCATCACTGTTTATCCTCTGCTGAGGCATCATTTTCCACAGCCTGGCTTTAAAGGAAAATGATGGGAAAATGGCATTCATTTGGTCCTGAGGGTCTGAGGCTTCTCGCCTAGCATGGAAGAGATTTAGGGAGTGAGGTACAGCTGGAGGAAACCTCATAAATCACATCCAAGGATTCTGCTCTTTAAAGTACTGGTTTAACTGGGAGTAAGTTACTAAAATCCCTTTGGAGGATTGGAAGCTTGCGCACCTCCTTCCAATGCTGGAGCCCCATGCAGCGGCTCAGGCGTGGACTGAGGGATGGTGACTTGCCAAGGGCAATTGGGTGTACAGGTTGCAGGTACATGTAGCTGACGGTGGAAAGTCCCCATACAAACAGAACTGGACCTGTGCTATGGTTGTGTATCAAATGTGAGAAAGCTGTGCAGCTGGCAGAGAAGACATCAAGAACCCCTGCACTCAGCCCATTTACTCAGGCATTTTTCCAGGACATGAACAGGGAGAATGTACTGAAGATCGGTGTCTGCAGGTCCAGAGTTCATTTCAAAGCTGGCAGCTGAGAAGTCCCACTAACCAGTTTATGTCCAGGAAAACCTTTTACACATGGAACAGTTTTGGAGACAAAGGAAAAACTTTCACTGGCAAAGTCCACATCTTCTTTGTTAACTTAAAAAATATGGTTTAAGGACTTTTTAAGTATATACAGTCTTCTCTCTTTGACTAGTCTTGAGTGCCTTGGTTCTCTCACAAGAATGAGACCATGCTAGTGAGGGACAGGCCAGGATCCAGGGTTTGATTGGGATAGAGTTCATTTTCTTCATAATAGATTGTATGGGGCTATGGTTTGGATTTGTGATAAAAACAGTGGCAATAACACAGGTATGGTTTAGCTATTGCTGAGAAGTGCTTGCACAGCATCAAGGTGTTTCTTGTTTCTCTCACTGCCCTACCAGCAAGTAGGCTGGGAGTCCAAAAGAGGTTGGGAAGACAGGGAGCTGGAACAGCTGACCCCAAAATGACTAAAGGGATACCCCGTACCATATGATGTCATGCTTGGTGGTAAAACTGGGTTTGGGAAGGTTGGCAGGGGCTGCTGTTGCTTGGGGACTGGCTGGGCATCAGTCAGTTGGTGGTGAGAAATTGATTTCTTTGTATAACTAGGTTTTCTTGGGTTTGGTGTTTATCTTCTTTTCTTCTCTCTTTCTTGGTTTTATTCCTCCATTTTTTAAAAAATTATTAAACTGTCTTTATTTCAACCCACAAGTTTTCTCACTTTTACCCTTCTCCCCTTCCATCCTACTGAGGGGGGAGTAAGTGAGCAGCTGTGTGGTGCTTAGCTGCCTACCTGGGTTAAAGCACAACAAACCCCAGATTTAAACTATATTAATAAAAGAAGTCAGAAGCTTGACTATGAGCCATGCTGTTTAGTTATCCAGAGTCTTCAATTGTTACCATTCTCTCTAGTGCAGTTTTGGCCTATGCTACCCTGTTTTAATGAGGAAGTATTTTTCTGCACAATGTGAACCATTCCACACTGACTGACCTCAGAAACAGAACCAGGTTCACGAGCCATGCTATTTGTTTCTGTAGTTTTAGCTACACATTCAGTCCCAGATTTATTACCATCCCAGAGTGGTGGGATCTCAAAATCTTCATTGTCATCTCCAGCCCATGAATGCTTCTGGAGCTCACTTTTCCCTTAGCTCTCCAAGGACCTGAGAAAAGAAACACTCAATAACTGAGATCAAGGGTCACTCTCTCCTCCTACTTCGGTACTTCATGCAAACAACCTGGACAAAGTTTCCCTCTGTTATACATGTCCTAACCTGAACCAAATGCTACAATGAACCGTTTGTCCATCCATAACTTTCGATGGCTCCTGTGCAGACTCTGGGCCTGAATTCCTCATGGACAGCCACTAATTTTTTGTGGGACAAAGTGTTTTAGAGTATTAGTCCCACATTTCCCTCCCAAATTGGTAATCTTAGTTATGAGAGACCTCTTTCTTAATGTCTAAGCCAGCCCATACTGGCAGAACTACATGGGAGGGCTTGTTCTTCTCTCACTGAAGCCAGGGCTAAAATCTGTAATATGTAAGAATGCAGGTTTGATTTATACTTTCTTTGGAAAGTCTGTGAAAGCAAGCTGGTGATCTGTCTCATTTAAGAATCAGGTCAGAAGCAAAACCCATTCTCAGTCTCCTGGGTTTCAAATTTTTTTTCAGTCCTCTCCTCAAATGGGTTTAGACTTTAATGGCCGGTCCAAAAGTGCTATGGGCTCACATGAATCACTTTTTCCCAGCCTAGGTAAACTATTCAGAGAGAGCTCATCAGCAAGAGATCACACTTGCAGTATTCCAAAGGGTACTGAGTTCAGGTGTGACATATGGAAAAACAGATTACGGAGAGACTTGTTGGTAAAATTAATTATAATGGGAAAATACAGTTAGTGTTGTCATTAGAGGGGTTGAAGAGTACACAGTACACACTGCACACAGTACACAGTACTACAGACATAACTTTATTAGCATTTTTAAATCCATAAATCTGCTTGGTCTCAGTGAAAGGAAGGAGGAAATTCTTTCCACTGTGGTGGTAAATGGATTAGGAAAACCAATGCCCATCTGGATCTGGTGGGGGATGTAATGGGCAGAAAGAAGGCCTTCTGTAAGTGTATCGGCAGCAAAAGGAAGACTAGAGAAAAGGTGGGCTCACTGTTAAATGGGGTAAGGTATCTGGTGACAAAGAACATGTAGAAAGCTGGGGTGCTCAATGCTTTCTTCATTCACATTAGTCTTTACAAGTAAGACAACTCTTCAGCAAACCCAGGTTCCTGAGACCAGTGGGAAAGTCTGGAGTAAGAAAGGCATACCTCAGGGAAGGACAATCAAGTTGAGGAATACTTTAAAAAATGAACCTACACAGGTCCATGGGATCTGATGCATCTGTGACTGGTGAGAGAGCTGGCTGACATCTTTGCGAGGCCATTCTCTATTGCCTTTGAAAGGCCATGGCATACAGGAAGGGTTGCAGCAGAGTGGAAGAGACCAAATATCATTCCTATACTGAAGAAGAGCAAGGAGGATCTGAGGAATCACAGGCCAGTCATACTCACCTCAGTCACTGGAAAGGTGATGGAGCAACTCATCCTGGAATCCATGTCCAAAATTATGAAGGGCAAAAAGGTGATTTGGAGTCATCAGCATAGATCTACAACAAGGAAGTCCCACTTGCCTCATCCAATAGCCTCTTATGATGAGAAGACTGGCTCAGTGGATGAGAGGAGAGCAACAGTTGTTGTTTGTCAGCAATGTCTCCTGTAATATCCTTATAGACAAACAGATGAAGGATGAGAGAGATAAATTGTGGTGACTGAAAACATGCTCAACTGTTGAGCTCATGGTTGTGGTTCACAGCATGAAGTCCAACTGGAGGCCAGTTACTAGTGATGTACCCCAGGGTGGATACTGGGTCCTACACTGTTAAATATTTTCATTAATGACCTGGGTGATGGGGCAGAGTGCACCCACAGAAAACTTTCAGATTATACAAAACTGGAAGGAGTGGTTCATAAACCAGAGGGATCCAGACAAGATGGAGAATTGGGCTAACAGGCATCTCATCGAGTTCAAGGAGAAGTGTTAAGTCCTGCATCCAGGGAGGAATAACCCCCATGCACCAGGACACACTGGAGCTTGACACACTGGAAAGCAGCTTTGCAGAAAAGACCCTGAGGGTCTGGGTAGACATCAAGTTGCACACTTGTGCAATCAGCAATGAACCCTTGTGACAAAAAAAAAAAAAGGCCAACAGCCTCCTGGGTGGCATTAGGAAGCATGTTGCCAGCAGGCTGAGGAAGTTGTTCCTTCTCTTCTGCTCCGTATGGGTAAGACACATCTAGGTGCCGTACCCAGGCCTGTGCTCCCCAGTACAAGAGAGACTTGGACATGTGGGAACAAGTCCACTAAGGTGTTTAAAGAATTGGCTCATTTGTCACACGTCAAGAGGCTGAGAGAGTTGGGACTGTTTACCCTGGAGAAGACCTGGGGGGACTCCTATCAAAGTGACAAGACACAAGGCAATGGCATAAACTGAAATGGAAGAAATTCCATTTAGACGTAAGACAAGAACTTATTTACAACCCTCACAAGGGTTGTTGAAGACTGGCACAGGTTACCTGGAGAGATTATGGAGTGTCTATCTTTGGAAATACTCAAAACCAAAGTGGACACAACCCTGAGCAAGCTGCTATAGCTGACTCTGCTTCAAGCACAGAGTTGGACTAGATAATCTCCAGAGGATCCTTTCAAGCTCAGCTATTTTGTGATTCCATTAAATGTTGTGATTAGACTACAGCAATGTCTGAAGGAAGGAGATGCTGCCTGCTCCAGCCACCTAGAGCCAGCTGTGTTCCAAGACTCAGACTGATTCCCTTGAACTGAGGAACCTCAAAGCATTTCTGAATTGCTTTGGCTGGAAGTGCCTGGATGAGAGCCAGGCACACATGCTTCATTGGTTTCTGCAGAAAGGGCCATAGACACAGTGCAAAGATGAACCATGGCTTGACTCAGTGGGTGATCACCTGGAGTAATGAAAGGACCAGATCACTGGGGACATCATAGAAGAGTGCAGGTGCACCTACAGAGTCCTATCACATCCCTACGGCTCCAAAGGTCCCTTCTGGACTGCTACAACTATCTATGTGCCATTCAGCACCATGACACTGGCAATCACCTCCCAGGTGTTCCTCTGGGATTTGGAACATGCTGGCACTGGCAGGGACAGTTGCTCGGTGGGGAGTGAGACTGAAGGTCCAAGCACTAAACATTCCTTGCTCTTTAGGGACACTGTTCATACCAGACTGATAATTACCCTCTGGGTTTACATTGCTCACCAAAGGGTTGGTGGGTATGTAAGCCCCCACCCCAGGTCTGAGCACAGTGCTGCCCAAGGAATATTTCACCAAAGTGGTTGTCTCCTGCTGGCTTGTCGGGGCCTGCGAAGTGAATCCTGCTGACCTGCTAGTACTCACAAAGGCCTCCCTGTGATTATTTTTCGTCTGGGGAAGTGACTTCCATTGTCTCAGCTTATTTATTTATTTCTTCCAAATGAGTGTTTCACTTCAGTTATGGTCAGAAGTCAGAAAGGAAATGTTTTAGCTTTTCCCACCAAAAACCCTGGGCTGCATTCCCTGGTAGAGGAGACCAGACAGCTTTATAAAGATTTAATCCTTTTTAAAATAATTAAATTAAAGTTATTATGTGAATATCTCTTTCCCCTCATAGCCTGCTCCATTCTTTTACACAAGTGGATAGCATTAGGTGTTCAGAATAAGCCGTAACAGGTTATATCGATACCATCACCATCCTTCTTCCTAGGCCTTCACCAGGGGCCAGAGCTTATGTGTTTTTTCCTCATTCAAAATTCTTCATTAAACCCTCAAGACTTCTGTGTGAACAAAATCAAGTCCCAAAGATTCTTAAGAAAGTAGTTTCATTTCCACATCCATGTGTGTGTGTGTAATCAGATCTTTTCAAATTGGTTTGAGATACTGGACAAAATGTTCCTCGCTAATAAGCAGTCTTAGACAGCAGAGTTTTCTTTTGAAGTACCAAGCATGGATACATGATCCTATTTAATGACAGCACTTTAAATTACAGGCTGGTTAATTCTATGTGAATTCTTCTCATCTGTTTCATATTTCTCGTACACATTACTGTAAAACAAGCTGTACCCATTTCTGTCAGTGAAACCACTGTCCTAATCTACAATTTTTCTTAGAATCTGATAATAATGGTTAACTTTACCTCAAGAGAAAAACCTACAGGCAAACATGTCACACATAGCACAGTTTGACTAAGAACAGATACATGCCACTGGTCATAAAGGGTAAACACTTAAGACATTTAACCCAGCTGAGCGGTACTAAATGGAAGGCAGTGGTCATCTGGCTTTTGAATCACCTAATTGACATGTCAGAAAATAAGCATTTTATTGACAGAAGGTGATTGCAGAGAAAAGTCATTTTTCATTTAAATAGCCAGATACTTCCCTTCCTCCTTGCCTTTGTATTTGCAGTGCGGGGGAACATTTTGTTAAGAAAGCAAAACCACAGTGCTTAGACCATTTGTTACATTATTTTTGCCCACACAGCTACCTTCTGATAGTGATTTTCTTGACTGCAATCATCTGCAGAGGATTCCAGCAAGGAATAGTTTCCAAAGTTTCCAATTTTTTTTTTTTCTCAACATTGCTAACTCTGGATGCTTTTTGAACTATGTTAGGATTCAACTACCCCTGCAGAAGCCACTGAGTCCTCATGCAAGGCAGCAGTAATGCTTGTGTGGAGAATCACCCAGTCTTACCTCAGCGTAAACCAGTAATTCCACTGGAGTTGTCCTTCCAGGGCCTCTTCAATACCACTTGCCACTGGCTGACAGGGAGAAGAGGAGTTCAAAGCAGTAACTCTGTGATTCTTATGAAACCCAAGTCCCAGTAGCAGTTTCAGGAATATTCCAGTCCAGGTCTGTGAATTTTGGTTCAGGCTGTATGCACCGCAGTTTCCTTCCCCGTGTCTCCTCAGCCACAGCAATACCATCCTATTACGAAAGAAGGTAGAGGATAAAGACGCACGAGAGCTGCTATCAGCCTTGCCAGCATTTCGTGCAAGGATCAGCTGCCAGCCCTGGGAACATGTGCCAACGCTGTGGCATCACAGACTCACCCCATGCCAAAAAGCCACTTGGCTTGATCTTTAGCCAGATTACCCTGAGGAAAGGCAAAGATGAATGCAAAGGGTCAAAAGCTGCCACCGTGGGCTACAGTGCTTGTCCCAGCATTCACATTCACACCATATCATCCTGGGCACTCAGCCCCGTATCAGCTCAGTGAGGAAACACAACCCACCAGGGACCGTTCGGCAGGAGGATCTGATCCATGGGTCTGCTGCCGAAGGCGGGTGACTCTGCTGCTGTCTCCAATGGCACTGCAGGGTCTAGGGCAGCACTGTGTCTTGCCAGGTCATCATGCTTGCCAGATGAGGTCCTGTTGCTTTTCCCACTACTTCTGCTTCCCTGCAGTTGTCCATGCCACACAGGATACCTCCACCCATGGTGATGACAAGCAACCTTTGCAGGAGAGCTAGACCCAGGGTGAGCCAGAAATTTTTTTTTTGGGTCTCAGGAGCCTTTCGTGGCTCTGCCGGGGAAAAAAAAACATGGAGTGGCAGCTATCATGGAAGAGGGCTGGAGCTGAAGACAAGGTATGAGGGTGATCTCAGAGAGGCACTTCTTGCCTTTGCCTGGGTGGAGGGTAACTGGGGACACTGGGGCAGGGCAGCCCTCAGGAGCCAAGGTGGTGGAGGCTACCCAGCTGCAACCCTCTGTGCAGATCCTCTTCCCTGCAACAGCACAGCATCTGCTGTTTAAAGCCCCTGATTTTATGAGGTTGAAGGCACAGAGATTTGAATTAATACTGCCTGGGAGAGCACTGTTCAGTGCAGTCAGCCTGGAAAGTCACCCTCTCTGGAGATAAAGCACTGCTCCCTAGTACTCTGAGCCAAATTCTGCAGATCTTAATCCACACAGGGTATTTCCTGAGTATACTGTTAAGAGTCCTTGCTGATAAGGAAAGGTGAACTGTATTTTATCCTTCATATCTAGTTGTGATGGACCAACACAATACCTCTGCTTCTGGAAGAAACAATGAAGATGAGCTAAAACACTGCCGCAGCATGCAGCAAGCCTTTTCCTTCATGTGCAGCCCAGATTGGGTTTGTGGCATTCATAACCTTACTTGCCCTTGAAGCTGCTAGGAGATCAGAGCAACTTTGTTTTATTTTATGTTTACACACAAAGAAAATAAAATAATTGAAGTTTACTCAAGTTTCTAAAGACCTAACTCATCCTTCAACTCTATAGGAAAATATCCCTATAGATGAAATGTGAGATTTTTACATGTATTGGACCACTGGTCTCACAGGCTTTGTTTAAAAGAGGAAGAGAAGCTGCTACAGCTATCCCCATTCTCCCTGCTCCTTGCAAGGCCTGTTTTATAATGAGCTGACTCAGAAAGGCACTTAAATATGTGCCCAGTGGGAATCAAGTGAGACAGTAGCCGTGCTGGCTTCAGCACATCAACTTATTTTTAGGATTAGGGTATTGAGCATGAGTTTTATTTTCAGAAGAAACACCCAATAATAGAAATGGCTGTCATTTTTCTATTCCCTTCAAATTCACCTAGCAAAAGCAGAAATGTAATGAATATCTAAGCCAATTTCTATTTTAAGAAGCACTTAAGGAGATTTTCAGCTAGACAAAATACAAGGTTCAAGTCAGCGACAAAGGGATATGGGCAGAGAAACAAACAAATCACTGCCAAGGTGCAATGTTACAGTATTAGTTAGAGGAAAAGCCCTTTAAAACATCACCCTACTGCTCATTACTAATATTCATTGTTATGAATACAACACAGTTTTGCTAGGTGATTTACTCAGCAAGTATCTAGAGGCTCGTCCTGCCCTGGAGACCTTTGACTATACACACACTCAAGGTTTCCCTTGGAAACCATATATTTTCTAAACTGGACAGGGAGTTAGACCATTCATCCTCTTTCCACGCAACCATAATTCTCCTCCTTAATATGTCATAGCCACTTGTAAGGAGAAACTTAAACAGCAGGTATGTAGGACTGTCAGTGCAGCTATCTGTGTCCTGGAACAGGATCTCTCCTCAGGGCACTTCCTATGCAAATAGACATCTGAACGAGCCCGGGGGGCTATAACAAGAGCTCTCAGAACAAAGATAAGTTGATTATGTGTTCCAGATTTGAAACCCCCCAATGACATCACGCCCCCACTTCCCAGATCGTTCGGTGTAACATCTGTGTGTAATGCTAGTGCGGTCTTGATAGTCACTGGAGCAAAATCTCAAGTAACATCTGTGGCCTCATTAAGAACCAGGCCTGTTTGCCTTCCTTTAAAACTACTTTTGGCTTGTGTCACCCGCTGATTTGTGACTTGTGTCTGTGCTTGCTCCATTACTGGTGTTTTCAGCAAGTTGAAAAGTGTTCCCCATCACTCAGTTCTGTAGATTCCCACCCCATCTCTGATCTCTTCTGACCTGAGCAAAGCGAGAAAGAAATCATTACTGACCCAAATCCAAAAGCATCTGATTTCTACGGTTGTTCCAGAATATCCCTGCTTGCGTTTCAGTCCTGTGTGTAGCAGGGAAAAACAGCCTGGGCAATGTTTTCCTGGAACTAATTATACCAAATTCTCAGAGGCATCTGGGGATCTAATTCCCATTGATTTCCTGGGATGTCTAAATCTCTTTGTGAATGTAGGTTTCTCAATCTAAGGATGAACATTTATTCTCATATTACTAGTCCTGGGAGAGATATCCAACAGGAATCATAGGTTTTGCTCGTTTATGAGCTGGCAAGCATCAAAGTATCTCATTTGGTTTCACTCATTACTTTCAAATAAATCACACCTTTCTCTAAATCTGGCTCCACTCAAAGTGCTTTTGTGTCAAAACATCCAAATGGCTCATCCTTACCTTTTCTCCTGTAAAATATTTCCAATTTTTCAGGATACAGAGGTAGATGTTTATGAGACCGTGTCATGGTCTGTCCCCTGTCTTTCCACCTTTGGCTTCCTCACCACAGGCAACACGCATCTCCAGCTCTCTCCCCAACATCACGTCTGGCACACCAGCCAAACACCAAGTATGAAAACTCAAGCTCGTTATTAATTTTTCAGTAACTTCACTCTCCTTCTCTCTCTCTTTTGCATCTGAGGACTGTTGGAGCTCCCAGTGTGGCCCACGTTCAGGGTACTGGGATAGAAATAAATGCAGTTTTGGGGACCTCCAGGGTACCCAGCACTAGCTCCCTAGGTCTCACCAGAACAAAAGGCATCTTACATATCTCTGCATATGCCGGCTTCTGAAATGCCAGCGCTAGACTTAGTGACATCTTAAAACATGAACTCAGTGTAAAACTACGAAGAGGTTTGTATCTGATAATATATAGCAAGACCGTGTATTTGCCCATGTTAGATAAACGTGGTTTGGGGCACAGATTCCTTATCTGAGGTATGGTTATGTAGAAAGAGGAAAATATCTTTTATTATAAGAATTGAGATCATCTAAAACCAGGCATGTTTTCATCTGCCCTCATTTTCAGGCCCTTCTGTTATCAGTTAACAACTGTTTCTGGCAGTTTATTTAAATCTCTCAGAGTATTTAAAACTACACCTCAAACATACTGTACAGGCTCATGGGCAGCCCTGCCCCAAGGTCCCTGGAAAGCAAAAGGGGACATTAGGCAACCCAAAAATGGGGTGCAGGATGCAAGTGAGAGGCCCAGGAGCAATGGATGTGAGTGGTCCCCATATCTCTGGTGTCAGCTGGAGGGAAACTGAAGCAGTGCATGGGGAAGGGAGGAGATGTCTGTACTGCAGCAGAGAATCAATAAAAATCCTCTGACTCTTTCTTCGTCTCCACTCTCCCCAGAAAAATCTGAGCCTGTATCACAGGCTTGGCATGAAACCTGGACCTGATATTTAATCTGTTAATATGCAACAAAGTCCTCTTAACTCCCTGAAATCTAACAAAATGGTTGTTTAGCAATGTCAGAAATTAGCTATGGCGCAAACAGGGAAAGCCTTTTAAAAACTACCCACTTTGTGACGTACGTCCCTACATGTAGTTCACTGTCCAGCACTGCCAAAGATGATCACCCTTGAAAAGTAAGGAAGCTCTACAAAAAGCTGTCTGTGCACACAACAGAAGGAAAATTGGGAGTATTCTCTTCGTCCACTTCTACTGTAGCTGATCATATGAAATCTGGGAACAAAGTGGTAGGCATGGTAGAACTGTATTGGTTGATTTAGTCTTGTTGGCGAAAAAAATCCACGAAAGATAGAACACAGCATCAGATGTAAATTGAAATTATTGAAAAATCAGCTATTTCAAATCCCTCTGTGAGGAACAATTCCAGAAACACTGCATTATTGTTATTCCAACCCTGGTAATTGGAATGAGCATTGTCAGTATATCAACCGCAGGTGACTTCTTATTTTCCTGTAGCTCAAGTATTAATTCAGAGAGTCTGAGTAACATTTTTAGAGGGGTTGGTAAACATGGAAGGGGAAGACTTGATCCAGCATGGAGCAGGCACCGGGTCCCCCCACAAGTCACATAGCAGTGAGTGTTTGTGTGGCTGGCACCTGGCAGCTGAGCCCAACTCCCTGCAGCCAGGGCCTCTGAGAATGGGTCAGTCTGGGGTTTGGTTTTGTAAAAAAGAAACACAATACAATTACTTAGACTTTCAACAGGTCTGTCCCAGTCCAACCCTATCAGTCTTTATAATCAGCCTTGTTAGCTGGATGGGAGAAGCACAGATTGGGGCAGGGGTGAGGGGCTGGATGAGAAGCCAAATTAAGCAGAACAAGTAGGAGCTTCATAATTTCTGGGGAAAATCCCATTAGACACATTTTCCCACTCTTTGTGGAGCTAGTGCAGAATTCTCACTCTGTGTAATGAGTTATGAACTATACTAGTTTGGTGAGTGTGCTGGCACAGAGCTGCAGAATCAGCTAGTTTTTCACTTTTGAAGTGACTACTGACTAATTTCTAAAAATGTCCACTTGGAGCATGTAACAAGCACGTAGAAAGTTCTTCTTTCCAAGCCCATGGAAATGTTTACTCTCCCTCTTATGCCTAAAATAAAAATTATGGAGCAAGTTCCTGGCTGGTGAGGTTCAGTGTGATTCCTTTGAATTTCTTGGCACCATTCCACCTCCTGCCAGCTGAGAACCTGGGCACCCTCAGCTTTTCAGCAAAGCCACCAGTGTGAGGAGCAGAAATGGCATGTTTCTGCAACTTTTCCATTAATGTTTCCCATTAAAATGCAAGCTGCCCTAAAGAGATTAAAAACAGGCTGTCACTTATGGCCTTAGCCTGCAAATAGGAGTGTGTGACCACAAGAGTCTACACGGGAAAATTCAATTCTAAAATCTGGGCCTGATAGTGCAATTAATAAATGAATACATCTACAGTATAAGGTTGGCCAAATTATAGTTCTAGCAAAAGAGATATCAAAATTATAAAATTCCTTTCAAACTTCCAGTAACTACATATTCATATACACATAGATATACTCATGTAGAGTTTAGATAAATAAATGCCTAGTATTTGCAGTAATTAAACCCCAAACAGTTTAGACCTATACATTTCCAGGGAATAACAGAGTTCATATTAAAATAATATATTTCCTCACCTGTGAGACAGATGGAAATTAAATTTTCTGGCTATGCAATATACAGACACATGCATGGGTGTGTTTATGACACATCGTCTTATTAAGACATATTGTTTCATATATTGTATAAAGTTATGCACTAATTATATATGAATATATATGGGAAACCTTTAAGTGGAAATTGCACTTACAAACTCTTCCTAGAAAAACCTGTAAAATGTCCCTCACTACTGCCTTATGGAAAGAGATGGAGGAACAATTTAAGAACAAATTTGTAATCAAATGTATGGTATTTAGAAATAATAATAATAATGACTTACAATAACTTTTAATGACTTGTAACAACTGATGATAATGGACAATAACTGGTAATGCCTCTAGACCATGTGAGGGGCCCTAGCCTCTGCATGAAACAGGCATCTGACCCTGCTTGTGCGACTGTTCTTGAGCAACACCTTGTGCTGTGTCCTTGAGTCTTTAGCCAAGACCTGGAGCGCTAGTTTCTCCTTCCCACCTGTCCTGGGTACTCAGCAGCCCTCCTCATCCAGCAGCACAACCCTATGCTCAGTGTGATCCCCACAGTTCCTACCTTTTCATGCCATGCACCTCCCTCTATTGACAGGCAGAGAGTTGCTGTCAATTAGAAGGCAAAGAGAGCTGAGAATGAAAAAGATCCTCTTTTCTCCACCACAGCATCTCACTGCAGCAATGGCAAATCATAGAATCATAGAATCACAGAATGGAGAGAGACAAATGTGGAGAGACAAGTCTCGTCTCCCTAAAGCTGCAAATATTATGGGGCCCAGAGGGTGTTGTGTGTGTAAAGAAGTTAAACCTTGCCCAGTCCAGGGAAACTTACCGCAGTGGGCTCTGCCTTTGTGTCTCAGGTATTCTAGCAACCCCCAGGGAGGTGCCCAAGGGAAAGGGACATTTATTTGGGTGACAACAACCCTGGGAGGCATCAGCAGGGTCTTTAGGAAAGAGCTTGGTTTGGATATTCAGCTGACAGACTTCGCTGTAGTGATGCTCACTGAAGCCCATGGGACAGTATCTGATTTACTGCAGCAGAGATGAAATCTTGCCTCAGGGGTTATAGGCTAATAGCAGTGACAGGGTCAGCTTCCATCTTCCATCGTAAAAAAGAGGATAAAGAAGAGGAGCCATGGGTGTGACAAGCAAACTCAGCTTCCAGCAGCAGCGGCGTGAGAGAGGCATGACAGGGAAACAGCAGGGACCAGTCAACGCGGAAGAGCCACCTCGGTGGAGATGCCAGCCTGAGCAGTGCAATCGAAAAGGGCAAGGAGGGCTGGATCAACAACAACAGCTGAAACCTGCAGATTTAGCTGCTGGCTTCTGCGGGAAGGGGGAAGATTTTGATAGTCACGTAACAGCCTGCCGCTTTCTCAGATAACGTGGAGGGTGCTCCGTCAAGCAGGAGCCACCGAGCACCTGCTCACCCCACGCCCGGCATGGGGAGCCTTGGCTTAACGTAAACACGCAGGTGAAGAGGTTGAGATGATGAAAGACAATAGACCATTACCAGGGACTTAATGGTGTTGTAAAGGAGATAAATGTCTTTGAAGTAGCACCCTTAAAACATGTGACCTTTGGGCTGACCTTTGCTTTCAGATTATGGTATGCAGATTGTTTTATACTGGCCACTGCAAGCAAAGCAGGCAGAGCCAGCATCCCAGCCCCTGTGCTTGGAAAGTACTTGGACATCATGTCCATCTAGAGAGCATGTTGTTTACTTTAGCTTACCGAAAGTAAAACTTTGCCACAATTACTGCCTTTCAAGACACACCTCTCACACTCTAAATAAAACAAGTTTATTATTTCCACCTGAATTCCATTAATAAGACCAAATCCTCAGAATCAAAAGCCAAACCCAAATGATCCCCCCAGTAAGCATAGGCTTTCTCTGTGCTAGAAAGGCACTCATACAATTATATGTCACTCAAGTGAGATTGTCTGGAGGAGATATGCGCTACGCAGTATTTTATTCACCAGTAAGGGAGGTGGCTGAGGTGAACCTGGAGGGATCACCATTGGAAACTGCAGAGATGCTGGAAGCAGAGTGTGCCAGACTGTGATTGAGGCTATGAAAAGATAAGCGGGGCTTACCCATTTCTCTGTTTCCAGCGGGAAGCATGCCAGCATGACTTAGCACCTTTTTCTACGTACCATCACAGTACTGATTTATGCCATTTAGATGGCAAGCTCTAGTCACCAGCAGTCTTTCTGTTCTGTGCTTGCACGGTGCCTGGTATAACAGTGCCCCAACCCACGACTGGAGCCAAACACATAATAAATAAGGGTAAGAAGAAAGCTGCAAACATTATTGGAAAGGTTGCATGCGCACAGTCTTTGCTCCTTTATACCACTTTGAGAAAAAACAAAAAAACGGAGTTTCTCTGAATCCAGATGCAGGGAGCTCTCTCAGGTCTGCAGAGCTGAAGATGGGCGCTGCTGAGCAAGGGAAGGAGAACAAGTACTGGCAAGCGAGGCCCCTCATCCCTTTTAACATCAGCCTTAAAAAATGGGTCTGAAGGTCCAAGCCAGCCTAGAGCTGCCTGCCCAGGCAGGGGCAGAGCAGGCACCAGAGGGGCTTTTTGTGAGCATCAGAAGTGTCACTGGGGAGAACGGGGCTCAAAGCCCTGGCAGCAAAGTCCAACCTGCTGCTGTGCCTCTTTCCTTAGTTGTATCCCACAAGCAGCTCCCAGCTCCTCTGGCCCCGTTCCTGGAACTATGCGATGAGGCACAAACTCCTGCACCTATTTGCAGCCATATGAATGCAAAACTCGGGAACGCACCCTGTGAGTAAGTGCCACCCGAGCTTCCCAAAATAATACTCTGCATTGCTGTCCCACCTTCATCGCTGGGGCTGAGGACGTGTTGCAGCCCGCTTCGTCCAGTTGGCCTGGGGTCACGCAGGGCCCCAGGGCAGAGGTGACTGGGGGTGTCTCTGCATCTTTGCCAGCTTTGATTCAGCCCTGATTTTGTGGTGACTCAGCAGGCTGCAGAAGAGCCTCAGCACCAGGGCAATTCTAGTTACCTCCTTTAGAAAAGCTCAGGTGTTTCCAGTTGTGTGAAGCAAAGGAAAGGTGATGGATAAGACCCCCTACCTGGGTCCAACCTCAAAACCTTTTGAATGGACTAGAAAAGCAACTGTTTAATTAATTATAAATGGAGTTTAGTGTTAAATTGGACCCTGGTCTAAGTAAAGGAAATCTGTCGGTTTTCTAAGAAAGAAATGAGGGTGCTACATAGCTTTGTATGTCCCAAGGACTCAATCCATTATTAATACCTGACTGCACAGGGTGGGTTTAAGTTAGATTTTGTTTTCTCAAGCTTTGCCATTTACATGTCTCTGAGTTTCAGATTGTTAGAGACTGGGAGAGTGCTTGGAAGATGGCACCACATCTGCTTCTCCTGTATTTTCACTGTTCCCTAAACCGCTGTTTTTGGATACTAAGTTTAGAGACCCCTTATAGACAGATCTTTGCTTTAGTGAGCTTGGCTGCTGTTGGAGTCTTACAATACACACTACATCCGAATGTCATGGATTTCAAATGGGGTTTGGTTTGGTTTGTGCTTTAACTATCTTCAAACTTCAGTATGCTGTAGAGCCGGTGGTATTTGCCTGTAATGCAAACTCCACCATCAGACAGAGCTTGTTGCTGCTTTTAACTTTTCCTATTGCCAAAAAGCTTGCTCTGTTTGTGCCATAGCTTGAATCAGAGCAAGGGTAAGGATGGGGGTGAGCAGGGGGCAGACAGGCATCCTTCAAGGAGGGCAGCTGGGCTGGGGGATTTGCTCCTTGAGGACCCATACAGAGCCTGGCACTATCATGCTTTTGACTCTGTGCCACAAGCATTTGCTCTCCACAGTGTTTTCTTAATTTGGCTAGATGGTATTTATCCCCTCCTTGGGAGAGATGGCTGAGACTCCAGGCAGCTTGATTTATGCCAGTTGTTCAATTTGTGACAACTGCTGTCAACAGTTGTTCATTTTCATTACTGTTCTTGGGCCCAGATGTCTCAAAGATGAGCTCAGTGCCACATAAATACACTAAATACAGATAATATTAGCAACTCAGCTACCTTTCTAGGGGAGGAGTATGGAGTGACCAACTGCCCTTTCTGCCCAACTTGCGTCTCCTGCCTGCCCATCTTTGGCACAGCACTGGAGGGAGCTGTAGAAAGGGAAGGAGGATTAGCTTTTCCTTCCTCTTCCCTGTCACACAGCTCATCGCCCCTGCTTCCACACTAAAATCACATCTTGACTTGTTTATAGCGTAGGTACCTGTCAGTTTGCCCAGACCACCCCAGAGCAAGCCCTCAGGCCTTCATGGCAGAGGTGCACCTGGTCCTCCAGGCTTTTGGTACGAATGGGGGGCAAGGCAGAGACGGCAGAGCTCTCTGCCCATCTCCATTCTCCCCGGTATTACTAGACATCATTGCATCAAAAGGGAAACCCTAAAAACTTCTTAGCAGAACCATGTTCTCAAGGTCTTCATTCCCTGAATATCTGAATATACAGCTCACTATATGGAGATGACATTTCACAACAGCTTCAGTGTCTCCCCTGACCCCAGCTGGAGCTCAGAGAAGTGGCCTTAAGGTGATTATTAATCCCAGGTCATGCCTCCCCCAGTCACCTGTGCTGCATGCCATATCACTCCTACGGGCAGTTCAGCACTTTTTGGGAAAGGTCACAGGGATCGGGACTTTGGCGAAACTCAGGAGGGATGAATACCACCCTACATCCCACCTCAGCTGCGAAAAGGCTCATCCCTTCCCTTCCTTCAGGAAAGATGTTTTTTAAGTTTGCATTAAAATGTATCAAAAGCCACAACTGGAATTCCAGTGCCTGGACATAATTAATAAGCAATATGTGTGATCTAGTGTATTCTAATTATCAGCTCAAAGTAGGAATCCTATCAAGAGCATTAAGCCATGTAGACAACATTAAAACCTCAGCCAAGTATGAACAAGGCTGTTTACCTTGTGAAACCTGTTGTGTGTTTATGGAGGGTCCTGTTTGTTCCTTGGCACTTTCTTAATTTTCTGCCATTGACTCACGCTAATGAATTTTTCAGTGTAATTGCAGAAAACACTTTAGACAGCTCCTGCCCCCAGCTCTTCCCTCCTGTCTCCCCTTGCACAAGGAGGTACATGCTGCCCTCAGCCTGGCATGAGGGGCTTTTCCCATGCTTGGCTGCCAGCGGGGTCAGGGTCAGGCCCGGGCAGCCACGTCTGGCCTTTCAGGCAGGTGAAATCTGCCATTGTGGCTGTTCACATGCAGGAGGGGGTTAGAACTGGATGATCTTTAAGGTTTCTATCAACCTAAACCATTCTGTGATTTTATGAAATGGAAGTATAAAGAAGTCCGTGAACACCTGAGCAAATCTGGTTGCGTTGGGATCCTGAGCCCGTGCTGACCAGGCTCTTTCTTGGAAGGGTTGGTGATGCTTCCTAGTGTAGGTGCTGGGGATAGGGGAAGGCTCTGAGAGGGCTGGGGACAATAATCCCCCCGCACCCCTTTCCCAGACCCTCCAGCAAACGGCCAGCCTCAGGTACCATCAGTGCGCACATTCAGCTGATAAAACCTGGAATGTGACACCCTGGGGTCCGGAGCCAGCTGGAGGCGGGAGGACAGAGCCGGGAGTGCGTTACCATGCTTGTAGTCGCGCTGGACACATACGGTTATATTTAAGTGCTGGATGTCTGCTGGCTGGGGAGGCTGAGGCAAGACTGGACTTGATTAGACATAATGACAAAAATGGACCAACTGTTGCTGAGAAAGCCTCTGCAGCAAAGTATTAGGTCTTTGTTATTGAGATATTACTGTCTGAGGCTTCACTGCTTTCAACTCCCCATCGTTATCTTTACAGGCTTCCACTGCACTTTAAATAGGTTCCCAAGTTCAGCTTTTTGCCCTCGGCCATAAATTTAACATACTAAATATTTTCATCTGCTGTAGAATGCAACACGCTGTGGAACTCGTTACTGTATGGAAAATAAATGTGGCTTGAAAACAAGACACACTTCTGAAATTATTTTTTAAAAGGGTATATCCCTTTTCACCATAAAAATGTCCAAAATCGACATTTTTGTTTTCTGGTGTCTGAGTTAATGTGTATTTTTTATATCTTTGACTACACAAAGAGTGCTGACTGTATCCCATCCATACCTAAACCTAATAGATAAAAAACTAACACATTTAAATCAATATTCAAATATATATTTAATTCACTTATTTGTCATTAAAAATACAATAAATGTAATTATTTTTCAGGCTTCAATATATATAATGGTTTTGTATATGATTACATTTATCTGCCTGTGTTCATACCTAAATAATACAATAATGTCTTTTCCATTGTGATTAAATACACTTTTATATTATCTTTAACATGCTGGAGTTACTTCTATTTGCTGAAAAGTACCAGAACAAAAGTGGATTTCTGTGCAAAATTTTATAGGGAACTAAATAATCCTATGTTATACAAGTTTCTATAGTGTATAATTTAGTTCTTTGATCAAATTAATGGAGCTTTTACTTAATTTAGAGTGACCCTGAGAGCTTTGCCTTTACTGGCAAATGTAGTAGCTTTACGTCTTTATGCATTAGCTAAAAACCTGCTGAGGACTCTGTACCTCCACGGCTGAGCTTCCTTAGATTTATGGAGGCAGAGGTAGAACAGGCAAGAAGGAACATGCCTGTACCTAATGGCTAGGGGACTTCACTGCGGGATTTTACATGAAACAGTAACTGGATAAAAAACAGTGATAGAAACGTAGAACCACAGAATAATTTAGCTTTGAAGATAGCTCTGGAGGTCACCTAGTCCAACCCCCGCTCAAAGCAGGGCGAACTTCAAAGTGAAATCCAACTTCAAGTTAGGTCAGGTAGCGCAGGGTCACAGCACGGCTGAGGCGCGGGCGTCTCCACGGACGGAGATGCTCTGGGGTGTAGGCACCAGCCCAGCCCCGGCCCAGTTGAGTGCCCCGCAAAAGTCACACATTTGCTGTTTCCTACCAGCCCTGCGATTCCCGGCTGTGCAACACTGCAGTTTCCACAGGGACCTACAGGCCAGAGAGAGATGAGGGTACTTGCCTGAAATGTGGGAATGTGGTTTAAAATCCCCTCAGGCAGAGGAAGCCTCAAACCCTTCCTTGAATGGTGGTCCATCTGCTGTGGCCAGAAATGCCGTCGACCACAGGCTTTCTTGTATTATTGATTCAAGTCCTGTGTCTGTTGCTAACAGCATATGGATGCCGCTTCATCCCCTTCTAGCAGCTGTACCCCCTCAGGGGAGTGCCCCAGCCCTGTCCCTGTCCCTGCGTGGGGGTCCTTGCAGGCCAGCGCTGCTTCTCCCCATGGGCTTTTCACGTCGTTTTGCCAGCGAGTCCCTGCAGCAGGCTTGGTCTGGTGCAGACAAGGAAAAAGGCACCCCCTCAGAGTGGGCTACTCCTCTCTGTTTCTGAGTCAAAAAAGGTTCTCCCCTGCTTTTAACCACTGAGGAAGAGGTCTCAGTCAGTAATGCTTTGGGACAAAAGCTGCTGGGTTTGGGGATGGACTCCCCTGGGAGAGAGTGTTACCCGCCAAGCAGCATTGGGGCAGTTCTGGGGGGACACCAGTGGTGTGTTCCCCAGGGGGACCAGACATCTCCTTACAACCTTCCCAGCACCATCTGCTCAGAGCGTATCCCGTTCTGGAGGGTAAAGACCAGCCAGCAGCTTCCACCCCTGCTCCAGCAGCAGAGCCAGAGCAGCACAGCCAGCTCCTCAGCCTGAGGGACTTGCCAGGCAGCAGGGCTTTAATTAAGGGAGATGAAGCCAGAGTGAATTTGGTCCTCTCAGCCATACTCCCAACAGGAAACACTTACTGGGCCACCAGAGTAATCCCATTAACTTCACATCCGAGCGGGACTGATCCTGCTGTGAGCTCTGCTCCCATCATTGCTACATGGAGTTTGACTTTAAGCATCTGAAGGGCCAAAATTGACTCATCATCCTTTCTGCTGAGGCTAGAACAGCCTTAGGGCCACAGAACAGCCTCCGAAGGTAGCCAAGAAGCCTCCTTCCCTGCTGTCGTGGGTGTGAGTGGAAGGTGCTCAGCCTTGCACATGGAGCACACGGAAGATGATTATCCTTTGAAATGTTATTACACTGTAAAACATTATTTAACTGCAAGCTCTTAAAATGGCTAGCACATTGTATTACCTTTACTTTTACATGTTGATTTGCTTAATTTACTACTTGGTTTAGAGAGCAAGTCATTAAAAATAATTCACAGAAATAACTTCCAAATGGCCCATGAAAAGATATATCTTTTGCAATGGCACTCTTAAAATGCCCATTCATGCCTTTCCTTGTCACTTGGGATCTCAGGGTCACACTTTTGGTATGAATACAGTTTAGAAACCAGTTGTGTTACCGCTTAAGCATTTTTAAAAAGAATTAGAGGATAGTCAATAGAGAAAACAGGTTCACTAAGAGATTTGCAGAATTGGCAGAAAAAACAATAAATAATAGTTATAAAATATATTAAAAA
>NW_010233336.1:0-210 GCF_000690775.1 Eurypyga helias
TGGGGATGGGCTTGCCCTGGCACACCAGCACCTTCTTGCCATCCAGCAGCAGCTCCTCATCCTGCGCAGGGTCTGGATGAGAAGACACCCCCCACTACCACGTCAAGCCCTAGATCTGGTCTCTCTCCCACCCCACCCCGTGTCCGCCACAGCCCCCCCACCCCGCCTGCCCCCGGCTCACCCGGCTCCCTCTTGCCGCGGGGCACGACG
>NW_010233336.1:372-680 GCF_000690775.1 Eurypyga helias
CTGGTTGCGCCCATGCCGCCCTGGCATGCAGGGGCCGTCTGCCACGGCAGGGAAGGGGCTTGGCATGGCCAGCAGCTGCCTGGCAGGGGGTATGGGAAGGCAGCTGGGCTCCCACAGCCCCTGTGGGCCCGACCCTCACCGTAGTAGGCTGACTTGCTGTTCTCGGAGGCGAAGTAGATGCCCTTGCCCACGCGCCCGCCCGAGTGGGGCATGATGCGCAGCCCGCTCTTCAGGATGGCTGCCACCACCGCCACGTTGGTGCCGTGCCAAAGCAGGCGTCGGTGCTCCAGGAGCTCGTGGGCTTTGAA
>NW_010233336.1:699-1101 GCF_000690775.1 Eurypyga helias
AAGGGCTGTCCCCGGAGGGAGACGTGGGTGATCGGGGCTGGGGGGCTGACACCCAACGCCCCCAGCCCAACCCCAGCTGGAGGGGCAGGGGAGCGGGTGCTCGTTTGCCCCTGGCCAACTGGGCTCAAGTCCCACTGGGTGGAGATGCCTGGAGCCCTGGTGCGGACAAAGCTCCGTTCTGGGGCGCAACCAGGGTTTCCCCACTGGGGGACAGAGATAAGCAACTTTCCAGTACCTGAAGGAGCCTACAAGGGGACTTTTTACAAGGGCCTGTAGTGACAGGACAAGGGGCAACAGGTTTAAATTGAAAGCGGGGAGGTTTAGATTACATATCAGGAAGTTCTTCCCGGAGGGGGTGGTGAGGCACTGGAACAGGTTGCCCCGAGAAGCTGGGGATGGCCC
>NW_010233336.1:1324-1576 GCF_000690775.1 Eurypyga helias
GCCAGGGGGGGAGGCAGGAAAGCGGTGTCACCGTAGGCAGCCATGCCAACAGCGCCCATGGTCCCCCTAGAGCAGCGGGGACCTTTGGGGTGCCCACAGGCCTGGCACGGTTGCTCCCAGTCCAGGGCACCGTGGCACAAGCAGCACCTGGTATTCCCGGGAAGTCTGGTCCAGCAGGGAGAGCTGGCAGCAGAGCAGGGCATAATCCTGATCCAGTGGATGGATGACTTCCTCCTCTTCCTCCTCCTCCTC
>NW_010233337.1:0-204 GCF_000690775.1 Eurypyga helias
GGGGCTTAGCTCAGCGCGGTCTGGGGACAAAACTGACACCGGCAAGTGCAAAAGCGGCGCCAGTGTCTCCGTAGGCTAACAGACTACTGGCAGCAAGCACATGTTTTGTCAGCAACTTAGAAAGAAGGGGGAAAAAACAAAAAAAAAAAGGGGGGACCACCAACTTTCTAGGCGTATTACGAGAAAAAAAAAAAAACACTCTCG
>NW_010233337.1:310-547 GCF_000690775.1 Eurypyga helias
AGCTGCGGTGCCTGTGGAAAAGGTAAAGGAAAATCCCGTGCCCGGATGACGTTCGGTGCCGGAGTGCCAAGGACTACCTCACCTATAAATTCACACAAACGAGCCAGCGCAATAAGCCGCTCGGGGGACTCATCGGCTCCGCCTCCCTCATCGCCCGCTTCCCATCCTCTCCCAGCTCCAGGCTGGCACCGGGCGTCTCCCCCGGCTGTCCCCTCACCTGCCGAGGCAGGGCTGGGG
>NW_010233337.1:688-1192 GCF_000690775.1 Eurypyga helias
TCAGGCTCGCAGGAGAAAAAGCACGCAGAGACAATCATTTCCTGGGAAAAGCTAAAGCCTAACGAGAATTTACTCTGCCTCCTTTATTCAGACAACCAACCCTTTTGTGGCAGGGGCTTCCTGAGTGACAGGAACCCACCCGGGGCCCCGTAATAGGATTTCCATATTATTTCCAACACCTGCCTAGAAGTTATTTGTTTACATTGAAGGAGGCGAGATTCTCAAATCAGACATCTGCTTCTGGTTCAGGCATATCTTAGGAAACCATCTAGAAAGAAGCTTTGTTGCTATGGAGACATTTTTATTTTCTTCCTTTAGTTGGCTGAAAAACATTAGCATTTCCAATTTTTTGTTCTTCAAAAGGCCAAATGTCGTTCAAGAAAACACAGAACTTTTCAAATTGCTATGCAGAATAAGTTAATCGAGCTTCAGATATTTAATTAATTATTCGACTCAATTAGAGCTGTACCGAGAGCGGCAGGAGACATGGTGTAACTTTCCTGC
>NW_010233337.1:1259-15827 GCF_000690775.1 Eurypyga helias
GTAATTCATGATGCACTCAACAATCTCGCATAATAACCTGGGAATCAGTCAGACTACTAATTTCTTTTAACTTCTTCTAAAATCAACCTAAGCGACTGACAACACTTTGACAAGGAACATGCTTCTTTCCCAGCGCCAGGAAGAGTAATACAAGTATTAATACAAATATTAACCTCCTACTAGCATTCGGTGACTTTAGCCGGAGGCCATAAACTTCCAACGCATGTCATCCATGTCGCTGATTCCACAAGGTAATCTGTCCTCCTTCCCTCCCTTTAGCAAGTAATCAGCATGCTCAAGAAATCCACCGATTTGCATAAAAATAAGGAATGTTTCAAGTTACTTTGGATCTAAGGGTTTTAAAGGCAACTCGGAATCAAAACGCTGTGTCTAATACAATTTAAAAAAAAAAGTATGGCAGCGCCAGCAGAAATCTGTAAGGCAAAAAAGCAGCCATCTAGTTTGTGTCCCGCTTTGAGAAAATTTCCAAGCATTGTTTATTTTCTCCCACTACGTTGATTACCACCTATTTAACCTGACCTGCAAACGTGTTCTTCATTCCAGACACGTTTACCATGCGTAAACTGATGTGAGCCCTGAATGCCAGCATCCAAAGTATGATTTTAATTGCATACTTACAACGAGGAGAACTTCAAATGAGATAATAAACAAATGCATTCCCTCCCTTTACTTCCTTTCCCCCAGCTATTACATTGTCAAAGCCTTTGCGCTGGAGAAGACCTTTCCACCCACCTCCTCACCCCAGCAAACTTTCTCTTCCTACTCTACAACGTGAAGTCATAATCCTGTGTTATCAACATCACAGTCTGTTGCCATGGAAATAATTAGAGTTTGCCTCCTGCGTGAAGAGAACCCATCAGGAAAGAGAACACTTGAGTTACCCTAAGTCACCAAGTGGCAAAATAAAGTTTGATAGTGAGAACCAGTGCAGGAGTTTGTCCAAATGTGGGCACACCGCCGAATAAAAGTCACCCTGCGGTAACTGGGAAAAGGGTGCAAGGTGAGAGGCCAGCGTTGCAGTTAACGCACAGGAGGCAGAAAAAAGCTATTGGATAAAGGGAGGTGAAGCCATCAAAAATGGCAGAAGCAGTTAATTCTTTGATACCAGAGTATTCTACACTAAATGAAAATTCCCAGATGACCTCATTAAAAAGGCAAATGATGTGAGACTGAATGGAAGACAGAAATGTAGAACTCAGCTGGGGGGGTGGGGAGAAGAAAAAAAAAAAAAACCAGGAATCCACTAGGGACATATATACCTGAGGTTGTTTCGTGTTCTAATATTCTGTTAAAAAAACCACAGAGCCTGAATGACATGCTAGTTCTAGCCATAAAAAGGTTATTAAGAAAAAAAAAGCAGTGCCAAAAAATCAGCTCCGTAAGACAGACCGAGACAACAAACAGGACCCTGCTAATTAATATTTGTTTTGCTTCACCAGACAGTTACTGGACGACACTGCAACAAACAAGCATGTCTCACCCAATCACATCATTAATCCATTCACGTTCACCACCTGAGGACCAGCTATGCCCCACAGATATTTATTCATCTGTTCCACAAACAAACAATTACAACACATTTTCTGGAATTAGGGCACCTGTTACATTCGGCACAGCTTACACACCCAGAGGCAGATATCAATTAATACTGGAAAAATTACTGTATCGCAAGCCAACAGAAGTTACTCATTCCATTTTGATAACGCTACCCCTGAAACGCCCACGAAGATCAAAAGCGCAACTCTCGCGGAGCAAAGTTTTAGTTCAAATATGCTCAGCTTAAAACCACCACTTCATCATTACAGAAAGCAAAATACACGCAACACCTCGTTTCCAAATGGAGAAAGGCGTGAGCAGAATCCATGACATGAGTGTGAAATATTTGCATTTTAACAAGCCTGTGCTCTTCAGCTGAATGGTACTAAAGTGGCAAAAACAACAAAATGATCAGGAAATAAATTCTGTAAATTTCTCCAGGTGTGTAACGGATAACTATGTTTCTTGGGCTCATTAAATACATACTGAATGCAAAGATATTTGGCGGGACACTCATGCCACTAGAGGAAATACCATTTAAAAGAAACCTGACAATTCAGACAAAGTCCGCAGCAGTACATCGCAGCAGTTTACGTGGCGTTCCTCCACCAGCAGAAGAACAAAGTCTGAGAACTGCTATTACATTTGGCAATATCCAGAAAGTCTTAGATAGATGCTGAGCGTTTTGATTTTAAACTACCTTGTCCTTTCCGGAAGAATTACTCTCATACAACTTTTTTTTTTTTATTATTTTACAGTATCAAATTACAGCTGTAGGAGTAAGCAGTTTACTGTTACTTACATGCTATATGAACAGAGGTCTGAACACTTAATAGTGGCTAACAGCTCGAGAAGCTAAACTGCGGAGGCCTGGAGCACCTGCCATCACAAATGTAAACGGAACGTGGGAATCGCACCTGTCCACCCTTCCAGTATCTGCCACATGCGTAATTATTAGCCTTCACACAGATTAAGGCAAAGGTAATGTTATTGCTAAACCCCTTTGAATTTGCTCTAACAGACTTCCCCTAGTTCACTAGCATGTTGGACCGAAATTCACCCCAAACATGCATTCAATACGTGATTTCAGATCCATTAATTTAAAACTAAACACACACACCCCCCTTCACCGAAACTCAACCAGGCTATTCTATTCCTGCCACAAGACTGTGGGGCTTTTAATTACTGGCACTTGTTGCTGCTGAAACAGTAACCCCCAGCATCAAAATGGACAGTCTCAACCGCATCGCCAAGTCTTACTATGGGCACGGTCTCTACCCCAAATAATTTACAATTCAGGTGAGGGGTGGGAAAAAAAAAAAAAAGACAATGCACCACCTGAGTATAAAGAATCGCAAATCTGAATTAATAACAGATGCAGAAAGAAGTTACACAAGTTGAATCTCGTGCACGAGGCAGGACCCAGAAAACCGAGATTCTTAAATAACCTGCTAAGGGACATCCTGGCTACTCCTGGTAGGTCCAAAAAGCAGACAGCATCTGGGGGCTCCTTCACTCCCACTTCCTCAGCGAGAGCCACGGGAAGAGACTGCTAGCACCGGACGGCTTTCTACCAGGTAGTGCTTTTGCACGCAAAATGCTTCCTTAGCTTCTTCACAGGGTAAGTTTTATAGAAGGGACTTTGTTAGGGACCAGAGAACTTTCGTCACACTTGTCGCAGAGACGGTAGGTGAGGACCAGGGCCGGGAAGAACAACATGCCTCCTGTATCAGCAGTGCTTGCAGGAGGTGGAAAAATCCCTGTGAGGTACAATTAGCAGGCAAGAATGCACTACTGAATAATATTATTTTTAAAAAAGAAGTTTTATTGCTTTGAAAAAGGGGACACTGTGAAAAGCTGTTCGGTTAACTGCAGAGCTGTTTGTCCTTCTGTCTAAACACATTATATTCCCTCAGAGCCCTTAAGCCAGGGCTGCACTTTCCAGCACAGCCCTGGCGCTTGCTACCCTTCCCTTCCCTTTGTCTACTCTGCAGCCTTGCCGCTGCACAAAGACCAGTCCCGTGACCCAGTTTACCGAGTCCAGAGTTTTCCCACACTTCGAACTTTCCAAAGGATTCGGCGGACTGAATCCAACACAAAATCAAAGAGCTCCCAAAGCCATCCTTCTCCATAGAGCCTGCTGTGGAACGATTATTTAGGAAGAGCTCCTGGACAATCTTGTGTTATTTGGAAGGTGACTACTCAGTTTCAGGAGTGAACTGCTCGCTCCGGAGAGGTGCTGGGAAGGATGCAAGCCCAGTGTGGCTTACCAGGCAGAAAATGTCACATTTAGAAGAGTGATGCAAACTGTCTGTTCCCTGGCCTGAACCAGGAGGAGGGTCGGTACCAGCACAGCTAGAGACAGCAAGTTTCGTGAAGACGACTGCCCAGCAAATCCAAAGCACTGGAAGTGGCAACACAAGAAACGGATGCTTCAGCAAAACTACCTTCTTTGTGGAAATGGGCAGGGTACCTTCGTTATCTGAATTGTACACTAAAGCGTAAATTTAGAGTTTATGAGCTATTCTAAAATCTGCCCTGCTTAATAATCTGTATCAGCAAGAAAACACTTTAAAGTGTCTCTCACAATTAAACTCAGCCACAACCTTGTATAAATCAAAATTTTGCTACCATATCAAAACGTTACACTGGGGCTGTATAACATTGCCCATATCCTCATTACATGCTACACTAATTACTACCAGCAGATTCAGAATTTTCTGCACATTAGAGTCTTTTAGAGGAGCTATAAAAAATTTCAGGCACCATTAATTTAAATTTGTATTGAAATTTCCTTTTGACAGATGGCCAAAAATTACTTACTATTTAGAGTACCAGAGCTGCCTGTTTGCACATTAGAAGAGGAAAGGGAAAAATTAAAAGCAAGAAGGAAATTTATGTCACGTTCATTACCTGTTAAATGTTAAGGAGCATTATCCTGCATGAATAAATTATTTCATACAAGCACACAGACTCCAGCTGCTGGCAACTGGCACGTTCTGGCTGACAAAAACCATCTCAAGTCACACAGCAGACAATCATAAAAAGCCTCTCTTAACCAGAAGCCACTTAAGGGAGGACAGATCGATACAACAGGCGAGTAACTGCTACTCTGGGCATCACTGAAAACATTTAAGGAAATTAGCAAACTATATCACCTTGCAAAGCTGGCAGCAAGCCCCATAATGCTGACACACACGCCAACTCACAACCTGAACACCGTGCAAGACAAACATCTACTTATCATTTCAAAGTAAATTGGCACAAAGGAGCTTCGCCCTCCTCTCCCTCTCGAAGCTGTATGAATAACAGCGCATTTGAATCACTCCCAGACAAAATCAACCTTCTTGCTATAAACACCTCCCGTTAACACCCATGCCAGCATAAACACCCCAGCATCCCACAGACGTTACAGAAACATGACTAGTGTATTCTGTTTAAAAACAGAGGTTAGCATATACTAGAAGTTCCCCTCATTCACCTTCTTGAGTGAAACATTTGTGGTTCCAACTGTCCGGGTATGCATACTCGGTAAAGAAACCAGGCAGGTTTGTGTTGCCACATTAGGATATCTGCCCTACTTGTAATTATTATTTTGGGTGCAGAAAAAAAGAAAATGGACTAAACCAATCTTTTCACAGTGAACAGGGTGTGTTCTAGGGAAATCATCATTAATCCGCGCCTAGCTTCGCCGCATAAAGCAATAATCCCAGTTTCTAGCCATCGTGACAAGGAAGCTGAAGTGAAATCCGACGTGCTGGTGTCCTGTGACGGCAGATAGACAGCTTCAGTGCCTTTGCTGCTCACAGTGAAAACTGACAGTTCCTGTCAGCTCCTGGTTGTTATGCAGAGCCATGTGGCTAACAGAAAAACTGACAACCTTCGGCTCAGTTGCACTTGGCTGGGACGTAGCAGAGTTGCCAGTGACAGAACTGGCGCGTTAGGGAAGGCTGTGGGACACGTGGAGCTGCCCGAGGAGCAAAGGCATAGCCCCCCTTCCATGGCAGCTCCTGCCAGACAGCTCTGCAATGGGAGCAAAGCCTGTGCCTGGCACCATGCTCCTCCCCACATCATCTAGGGCACACCAGTAACACCTGGCAAGCTCCTGGTAATCTCGTCTAATGTACCCAAGGGTCGTGCTGTGAACACCTCTTCTGCCATTTGGCCAACTCCAAAAATATATTACATCTTCCAAAAAAAACCACCACTAAAAACTTGGAAAATGGGTTGCAAACGCTCAGTAAGGTGGGCATAGGTCTCACCCTTTGTAAGAGAAGCGTTATCTTTCATTTCACACTCATCATCACCTATAAAAAAAGCTTAATTTTATGCTCCTGAAAACGGTGCAAGCCACTCAGGCTCCACTCTGTAACTACATCCAGCTACCCAGAGCGGGGCAGGTAATGGTGTAGCTGGAAACAACTGGCTCTGCCGCAAATTGGTAAACTGCCAGCCTCAGCCAGGAGATCAGACCTACCCAGGGGAGGGGCATGGCCATGAGGCACCTCCCCACTTGCAGCATTCAAAGCCCCAGAGCCTCTGAGAGACTCTGGTGGCTATCCAGCGTGGACAAGCATCCAGGGACGAACGCTGAATCACAGTCCTACGCATCACTGAACGCTCAGAATTACACGAGCTGCAAGGTGTGTATTACATACACTTATAAACAGTCTTGCACAGGATGGCACACACACATATGCTGCAGAGTTATTCAGAGCTTGAAAATTAACTTTTGGAAAAGGCAGGCAGGATCCTCAGTGTGCGTGCCATGTTTGTCAGGGCAGGGAATCGCAGCTTGTTTCTCTCCAACTGCTTCAGCAAGAACAGCAGGCAGCACTCAACCTTGCCCCTCTGAGTGCCGGAGCTCTCCTTCCATAACTGTGCTATTAGGACATAACAGCATCACAGCTTACAGCCTCCAAATGACTTAAAACTACTAATTCTTTCTGTCTCATAGGCTTGGACACAGTCCCCAGGCAGCCCTTCTATCCAGGAATAGCCTCAACACTGTTCCACCAAACCGACCGGCCGGCATGCTGCCTTCCATCCTGGCTTCTCCACTACCAGCCACTTTCCAATCAACTGCCTCTCCGCTAATCAACACGACCGTCACAACCCAGTTTTCACTTTGTGCCCTTTCCCACCACTTTGGGCCATATTTCAGAAAAATGCAGCATGCAGCTCTTTCGAGCCACCCCTTACACCCACGAAATGGGAGTCCTACCTTGATGGAGTCTCTGTCTGCGTGCAGAGCAGCCCCCATGCACAAGGAGGGGAGCAGGCGGCAGCAGAGGATGGGGAGGTGGGGGGAGAGAGAAAGAAAAAAGTACTCGTTAGTTTACAGAAAATTATACATTTTATCATACTCGAAAGAATCCGGATGCCTGTTAAATAATAAATTGCACAGATGTTAACTTTTCTGTGCAGTTAATTATTAATACTGTACAGCCAGATTTATAAAACCGTATTTCTAGCATTTGAACACAATTTCTGGCTACAGCTAGGTAATAAATACTGAAGCAATTCGCCAGGAATTCTTGTGAAAATTCCTTTTTTTTTTTTTTAAGGGGAGAGTTTAAGGAAAAAGAAAAGATAAATGAATGAAGCCACACACTCATCTGGCAGCACCTACCTCTTTGGTGATCATTATCATGATGCTTCTTCTCATCTTTAATTGGGAGGTGGGACTGAGCCCCCAGCGCACTGGAGAGTGCCAGGAGACCAGCACTGCTGCCAATGGGTGGGATAGCTGGAGGCTGCAAGCCCGAGGGGTGCGGAGTGAGTGGCACAGGAAGACCATGTCCGTGTGACAAATGCTGGGCCTGGAGTTGTTGCTGCTGTGAAAAATGAAACACAGATATTGAATATGTTCGGGGAGACAGGGGTTGTCCAATTGATCCTGTACGTCAAATGTGATGGATCAGATCAACCAATGCCTCTGATCAATCCAGATAACCAACTCTCGCAAACATCGTGGTGTTTCAAGAATGTCCGAATGCTGGGACACAGCACAATTGGTAAACTTCAGGCTGATTTAAAAGAACAACTAAAAAAAATTAAAGAAAAAAAATAAAGGAAAGTAATTTTAAAGCTTTTGGTGAAATTTTTGTTTCTCTGACAGATGCATTACATTTCACTCTTGCCAGCAGAAACGCACCATGTACACGCCTAATCAAAATATATATAACTATAAAAGCAGTTATATAATGAAAAAAAAAAAGCTGAAAATTGAGAAAATTAGTGTTAAACAGTTCTCCCAGCGCTACTGCACAGCATGCAGTGAGAGTTAATTTGAAAGAGAAAACCTGAATTAACAATCCAGAAAAGGAAACTGGTTGCAGCCACCGTTTTAAGCCCTTTAAGTGTCCTCAGCGGTACTTGAGCAAATTACTAAAGGAAATCTAATGTAGCAAGGCTTGGGTCCTCCTGTAGGCTTGCTCAATAATGCTGAAATAATTGGGCACTCTGTGCACGTTTAGTGATGCTCGAATGAAAAGCTAGAGGCCTGCCCTTGTACTCTTCTCTAGCTGCTGACTCTGTGTTGTGACAGGTTTATTTGAGTGGGACTGTGATGCATGCACCAGTAACTGCGCTGACAAGAGTTTAAAGTCATTTTTACCAATACACTGGCAACACATAGAGAAAGCCCTTGAGAGGTTCGAATTGGAGTGCTTGACCTCAACCAGGGGCTGCATCAAGCTCTGTGCTATACTAACCGTTGTGGGGTAGACAGAGTGTGTGTTGCTACTCGATGGGAATGCAGGGGAAAAAAAAATAAAAAACAAAACCATCAACAAATGAACAGGTGAAAAAGTTATGTTAAATATATCCCAAGAGAGATCTCTTCATGTCTAAGGCTTGCCCACTAACCATCCAACTAATTTCTGCTCGTTCAGTAAACTAGATTAGCTCTGAAATTTTCTTTTCATTTTCAAGCAGTCACTGCTCAGGACTCAGGGTAAATCAAATCAGAAGTCCTCTAGGATTGCTGTCTCCCCCCCCCGCATGTCGGTATAAAGGACTTTAAAAGAAGAAATAAAATAAAAACTTAACTTGCTTTGCATAAAAACATCCAATTCCATTTTAAATTCCTAATTGTAAAGATTCAAGTCCTACTTTTGTTTGGTTTTCATTTGAACCTAAATTCACCTCTCCCCTCGCAACCCAGCTCTTTAATCAATCAAGAGACGATATGCTGTTCACTTGATTTTTTCCCTCCCCTCACTAGCATGAATCTTTACGTAAGGGTGAGCTGAAAGTGAAAGACCGCGAGTCACGTCAGAGCACGCGAGGTGACTCATGCAGCACAGTGCACGCACCCCTCCCTTAACAACCCCCCATTTAAAGTACCGATCCTCCTCTAACTCTGGAAAATACAACCCAGGTGGTGGAATCAGCCTGGCAGTGGCATGCACCTGTCATCCAACCCAGATCAGTGCCAGGGAATGGAGAGGAATGATCCAAATGGAAGGTGAGGGGAAAAAGAAAAAGGGGGTCATGGGGAGCATGAAAAAAGAAAACCAGAAAAAAGATTCTTCCGTGTGAAAGAGGGAAGGTTCAATCCCTTCCCTGCTTGCAAACCCCTGTCATTCCAGCAGGTGCTCCTTCTTGTAGGAAGTATGAAACATATTTTGCTTGCTTGATGTTCTTATGGAAGGATGCTTCGTTTCTCACAATTTTAAATTAACTCCAACGTAACAAAGCGAGAGCCAACAGTGTATTGTTTAGCTTCAGGGTTTGAATGGAGCTGCCTTACAGCAAGGGAACAATCTGGCCAGCCTGATCTGGGGAGGGAGGAGGAGAGTGAGAGGAAGAAAAGGAATGGACAAAATAAGCTGTGTTCTGGAGTCTCATTTTAAACACGGAATTTCCATTTGTTGTTCAAGACCATGCTATAAACCACTGCAAGGAGATGTCTGCCTGAATCTGCCAGTGGCTTGAAGCAAAGCTTTGAGAAGAGCCTGAGAAGATGCAGAATGACAGAGCTTTCCCCTTGTTAACTATTTCACTGTCGCCCAAAGCTTACCCACTAAGGGACACTCATTGCACACTACTGCACAATCTGTACAGACCTGCCTACTGACCTACCCAATTTGCATTACACGACCTCCTCTGTGGATACAGGATGGTTTCCATAGAGCTTGAAAAAAACTGCACTGCGAATGCAATTCCATTTTTTATGGCTCTTTTTTTGGGAACTTCTCTGCACAGCCCAGTAAGACAGCAGCACAGGCTGCACCTTGGATGTACCCAGCACCGTTAATGCCTCCCAGACATAATATGGGCATTAAGGGTAGTATGGGTAATGAGACCTCAGTGCCTCACGGCATGAGATCACCCAGAACAGCATGGCTGCCCCAGTCCCTCTCAGCCAAGGACCGATGTGTTTTCACTGCAAGTAAAATTGCAGAGAGCTCCAAAAATAACTGGAGAGAGTAGGGAAAAAAAAATCCCAAACTTCAGCCTTCCTGCCAGGGAGAGCTTTTCTGAAGAGACCAAGCTCTTCCATGGAAAATGATGGGAATGTGAAATCTGGAAAGAACACGGCCCCCGCAGCCACAAAGAAATTTGGTGCAATTCAGTCATATTGTAACAGCATAAACATTTTGGTAGGAAAAACAGATTAATAAAATAAATGCAAGCTACCACCCAAAATTCTAGTACAGCCCCACATGCCTGTGCCACACAGATACAGATAACATTGCACATGCTGTTTGACTAGAGTAAGACTAAAAGTTCAGCAGCATCAGGAGGATCATGTTGGATGAGGAACATGATGAGGACCATCCCACAACATGGACTAGGATTGCAACGGCACAGGAAAGGACTATGAGCTACTTCCACGTGATGAGCAACACTGTATGGCAAAGGTGAGGCACTGGTCCAAAACCAGAAATTACAAAAAATCAAGTGAAACACTGGGCAGGCTTTTTTCTCTCAGAATATAAAAGAGCAAAAGGAAAAAAAAAAAAATTGCATAATTAAGCACTGTTTGCTAATAGGCATACTCAAGAAGGTAAAGACAAAGTGATAGTACATCTCTAACTGCCATTTCCACAGCTTGGTTTTGATTTTCCACTGCCCAGGTGTGTCACCGGTGAGCACCAGCTTCCCTGGTGATCGATACACAGCTCCTGGGTTACAGGTCAGTGCTACAAAGGTTGTCAGGTTAGTGCTACAGAGTGGTAAAGAAAGGTGGTCTCCTGTAGTCATCAAATTGCATCAAAATGCCAAAGATATGGAGGAGTAAGACAACTGACAGATACTCTCCCCACACAGAAATGTTCCACGATAGAAGGAAGTTTACATTTGTTTCTGCCTACACCATGAATTTAGATCATAAAATCTGACACAATTTAAAAACTTGCAAGGAAAGCCTGAAAATGAGCCAACTGAGCAACCACGTAATTTTTTTTATGTTGCTGTAATGCTTTCACTTCCCACTCCTCCATCTTCTCTTTAATTTGTTATCCTTAGTCACTTTATTTATGAACTCTTAGCATGTGGTTAACTTCAGACAATCCCATCACAGTTGGCTACAGTATGCATAAAGTCAAGCATACATTTTCAGCATCAGTGTATAATAGGTGAAAACTTGCGAAGGCAGTACAAAAATTTATGCTGTAAATTTCCCAGAACTTTTTAAAAATAAAACCAGCAACAGTTAGCTACCAAGAAATAAACCTTACACAATTGCAAAATAGATGGCGATGTTTTTAAGAAACATCCAACACACAAAAATATAAAAGCAAGGGTAAACAGTAATCAGAAAGAAACCAAAAAAATCAGACTGCATTCTTTTTGGTGGTGAGTTTAGGAAGATGATAATGTACATAAGCTTAGTAGTAAAAACTGAAGTAAAACTTTCAAGACATATTAACACATGTCAAATAAAGATAACATCTGGTTGCTACTAATCTCCCTTTTTTTCTTAAATTTCTGTATATTTTTCTAGGCAGCCTACAGTAAGGAGTAAAGCAACTACAAAGCTATGTCTAAACAAATGGGTAAAAAGGCTTTGCAAAAGGTCCTTATCTGAGTAGTACTAATTTTTACAACTGAAATTCTAAATATTGATGCTTAGCCTAATTCTTTTCCCAACACATCTTAAGAGATCAAATTTGAAGTAAAATGTGATAATAAACCCACTAACAAATTAGCTTCTAATGTTCTCTTGTTATAGTCAGCACATCCAAAGCCTATTTTCCTGGAAAACATTCAAGTTTTTACTGGATACTTTCCAAGCAGCTCTGTGTCACAGCCTCTCACAGACCCTAAAAACTCACAGATACTATCCAAATAACCTGAACGTACTCCTCTAACCTGAAGACATTTCTAACATTAACAAACTGAAGTCTCAGAAAGGTATTTTGTATCTATACACCTGCGTGCACTACTCATACATAGAAAATCGCTGTGGCGGGACCTCAAAACATCTGGGTAAAATAGCTTCACTGTTTGCTTGAAATTTGTTAGATGAAGTAATTGATTGCTCAGAGTGAATCATTAGTAAGATAGCATACAGATAAAACAGTAACCAAGATGAAGAGTAAATAGAGACATTAAAAAAATGGCTCAGGAGTACACAATATCAATTTCAGTGGTTTTAAAGACCAGCAAGAAAAGGAAGTCCTGCGGCATACGCAGTTTTAAGGGTGCTTAGGATGATACAAATTTTTATCTATCATGCCCGTTAGAACCCCTGACATGATGCGCACAGTCTGTACTTCCTCTGAACAATTCTCTCTCTGCCAGCATACCGTTACAAAAACTTTTTTTCTGATGTTTAGATACAACATGGCAAAGCAGCCTATGAAGAGTCATGCAGCAGTTCTTCCAGTGAAATGGTCCTAAAGCTATATGCACAGATATCATATGATTGGTTTGACATAGAAGGACTCTTCTATAGACGTAGGGTAGAGCAACCTACTATCCTTACTCCTATAAGGGAGAGTGAACATTTTGCAAATGAATGTGCCCAGTGTGGAAGAAAAGTATCAGAGATTGATGGGAACTCCAAACACCCATATGCAGCTCATCTACTGGAAAACATAGATATTGTTTCTGTTCACAAAGGGTAATGAATGCACAGGTTAGACAGAATCTAGGGAAAAAAATAAAAAAGGAGAGGGAATAAGGAGAACAATAACAATAATAAAATATCCTAAAAAGAAAAAAGGCAAATGCCAAGCTTCTTACTCTCTGAGAATCAGTAATTTCTGCCTTTGAGGATGCTGATTCTGCAGGAGGACAGCAAGCTCCACTGAGAAAACTATGGGGGGAAGGAAAAAAATCGATAGCTGTCATTAATCAGAAAAGGGAGCATTTAGAACTCCTACATAAATAACAAAGAAACTATCAGAACCATATCTCTACAAATTACCTCAAAGATCTTTTATGTGATCTAGGAACAAGAAGTCATCTCCTGAATCATATTGTGGGATGAAAGGCAATATATGCAGAGCACATTTCCGTTCTTAATCATATATATAGGAACATCTGTCAGGATACATGTTTCACCATTTGTCCTCCCTTCCCCCTTACAACTATTTTTCCCTCAGTGAAACAGCATAGACAGAGGACAAAAGTAATAAAAAAATTAATACAACCTACTAGCCAATAAAAGATTTGTGGTAAAAAAGGCCAGCATTTTAATAAAGGAAAAACCTAGTCCCTGGCAAAAGGTGAAGTGCACCTTCCCCCAGAATCTTGGGAGCTCAGTAGTTCCTTCTTCTGCTTGCCGGACTCCTATCCAGCTCAGTTTCACACTGGGTGCAGAGGAAGAATCAGGTTCTTCAGAATCGCCTTCTATTATAATTTAATGAAAGGCAAAAATTCTTGCATAAATCATGCCATTTAAGCTGTCTTCTTCCTTCTCCCCTATCAACTGCCAGCCATGTAAAAGAAAATCCATACTTCTTGAAAGCGAAGGCAGAAAACACGAAATGCAAGCAAGCTCAAGGTCTTACCATACGGAGTGCCACACATCAAACCTGCATTTCAAAACCTTTTCACAAAGACCAACGCAGAGTGAAGAGCAGCGAAGGCAGCAACAGGTATCTTCTCTTACAGATGAACAGATGGCAATAACCAGTGTGCACCTACCTATCCAGATTTAAGTACCTTACTCACCAAATGCCACATTCATGTCCTACCCCAGGAATACTGGGAAGAGATTTTCTCTCCTCTGGACTGACCGCAGGAAAACAGTGTTGCTGTTGTGATCTTGTGAATCTCGGCCCTTTTCTTTAGAACTAGAAAATGAGAGCAACGCGTGTGATTTTCCCAGCAGAGTCCTAAATGACCTTCTCCTAGGGTCCTCGCATGAAAAAGTTTCAGAAACCCTGGGCTTCAGGAAAAAGTACCAGCTCGGATGTGTAATGAATCAAACAATAAACGCCAGAAGAAGAGTTAAGTAATGCCGCTGGTCACAGAGAGACTTGGGTCACTAAATCTAAAAGCAATTCTGTCACCAGACCTTTTAATGTGGCAACTATAATTCACTTCCAAGCTATCTTGCAAGGTATAGTCAAACAGCCATGTGATCTTAGCATAAAAAAAAGACGTCTTATGCATCTCACACATGCATTTGCTTAACTCATCTTTTAAAGTCAATCCTTTGCAAGTCAAATTTCTGGATGGCAGTTACTAAAAAACACAGGCTCTGTAACTCCATTCGTGCCACCACTATGTTTCATCAGACAACATAGAAACACACAGCGTTGGATTTCAGCAAATTGTCTTTGCTTGGGATAAAAACCTGGGTTGCTTGGACTGATCCATTCTTTCAACCCATTCTGCATCTTTAAAGACTGCCATTTCTGTTACAGCCCTGGCCCTGTGCAGACCATCGTAATGACTGCTCTTCTCGCTGGTGAGCAGCCTCCCCCCACAGGTGAACATTAGGTGTTAGGACACATGGATACCATTATCTCTCTCCAAGCAGATTGCATAGAGACATGTAGTGTTCCGTCTCCAATGCAGTGACTAATAGAATCATAGAATCATAGA
>NW_010233338.1:0-14486 GCF_000690775.1 Eurypyga helias
ATTCTATGATTCTATGATAAACCACATCTGGAAACAAGAGCCTACATCTCGCAGCTGCAGCAGCTGGATCACCCTGAGGGCAGTGCACTGGCAGTGCACAGCACAGGGAATTCTGTGCGCTCCGTAAGTGAACTGGGTGCACAGCAACGGGGGAAGATGCATGATGTTGCTTCCTTTCCTCTCAGGAGAAATAGTGACAGTTGAAACCCATTCTTTTAGTGAGCAGGGTCTTTAATTGAACAAGGGTCCATTGCATAAGAGCTCAGTGCTGCAACAAAAGATGCACAAACCAGTGAGGCATCTAACAATTTAGTTTTGGGAATTTCCACCACTGCCTACACAAACGAAGCTAAAGGTTTTTGACAGCTGCTTGTGTTTTGATTATCTCTTTCAGGATCTCAAAGTTCAAAACCACATTCTAGAGAAGCAACTGGCAGAAGGAAATTATTTCTAACAGCCCATCCACAGAAGAGGCCCCATTATTATTATTAATTACTCATATTGCCATTGAACCTAATTGTCCCAGCCAAGAAGAGAGGCTCACTGTGTTACATTAAATACAACAAGGCGGATAAGGGCAGGCCTTGCCCCACAGAGCTTGCTCTCCACAAGCTCCACATTAACCATTGCCAGCTCTCCAAGAAGCCCGACTTAGTGCGCAACGTACCCTGTGAGATTTAGCCAGCCCAAGCTCCCAAAGAACCGCAGAAATCACGCCTTGCAGAGTTAATTAAATCAAGGTTTCCCACGTTCTCTCCTCATAAAGGGCATCCCACACGCCGGAGCTCAATACAGTAAAGAAGTCCTTTAACTTCTCCCCATGCAGCACTAGGAACAAGGGGTACTTTGTGGGGTGAGGTCAGCCGGAGTCAGAAGGCCAAGGAGAGCCAAGATGCATTCTTCTCAGGGAGAGGCGGTTGGAATTTGGTCTGCCCCTCCAATGTACAACAGAGCAAAGAAAAAAATGAAGCATTTCAACCAGCTGTAGGGATTCATAAGTGCTGATGTGAAAATATCAGTCGCAGCAGAGTCATGGTTCGGAAAGGGATAAGCGGGAAGGAGTAGGAAGGCTGTTACAAATACTGGCATGGCAGCCAGGAGCAGTCAGCTTCCAGAGGGGGAGAGGGCAGAGCAGAAAGGGCAGTCGGGGGCAAGAGATGGAGATGTACTCTGGGAATCCAGGTACTTTCCATGTGCTCATGGATCACCAAAGGACAGAGGAGAGGGACCACAAAAGGGCGCTAAGTCGAAGGGGTCAGTTCCAGGGGAGGCGGAGATGCTGGCAGAGAGCCAGTGATGATCTCTAATGACAAGGGCTTCATCACTGATGCACTGCCAAGTAACGAATTAAAAAACCAAAGAGGTTTCTGTAAGCTTTTCCCCCTCATTTTTCCTTAAGATTTGATTGTGTTACAGTAGCAAAAGTAACAGCAAAACCATTCCTAAGTGGCCTTACCGTTCACGTTGGCACCAGCGGGAGGTACTGCCAGTGCACACACTGGTCAGTGGGTACAGGGCAGTTGATTGCTTCAGGTTTCTGGTTGACCAGTTTTCTAAAAAGGAAGGGTCTTTGGAAGATAAATGATTGAACTAGATCTGAGAAAAAAAAACAAACTGTGTTTTCTTTGTGATTTAGCCACAGCTTTGCTATGAAATTATGGCTGAGCAGCCTATCCCACCACAACCCCTGGGCCTTCATTACTCACCTGTAAATTCCCCTTATTATTCCTTAATACCAAATCCCTGAAAAGGTTGTCTATTTCCACTGCAAAATACCTAAGCTTCTATTTATATGCCTGAAACTCATCGTGCCAGGCATCATGAAATCCCTGTCATGTAATAAATAACAACTTATCCCACACTGCTGAGACCTGGTGGGCAAAACAGCAGCTCATGAAACACGCGATATTTTGAATTTGTCAGAAGGTTTCCGCTTTAGTAGTCTGTTCTTTCACAGGGTAACAAAGAACTAGACTTCTTTACCAACAGAACTACTTGTTTAATAACTACAAACAGTTTTATGCTGATGTATGTTCTCATGACTACTGTAGACATGTGGTACCTGTCAGACACATACCACCAGTGGTTACCCCAGCGGATTTCATTTCACCGTAGGCTCTTCCCACTACAGACCCCAACCAATGCCAACGACTGCTGAGGCTGGATGCAGTACCCATCCCTCTGGCAGCAGCCAAGGTCATGCTGACTCACTCCCTCTGGCTTTTCCTTCGCATTCATCCAATGCCAGTGCTCCGGTAAGTGCTTGACTATTCATAACACCATCACTTGCAAAGCTGCAATTCCTTTCTCCACAGGCAGCACAGAGCATCGGATGGCAAGCTCCTAAAAATGTTGCTTGTCACATTTTGGAGTCATTTTCAAGCAGTAGATTACTTTCTGCTAAAAAGTGATAAAAGACTTGAAATAGACTTGAAATAGAAGCCTCTCACTCTTAACCAGAGAGTTTTCCTAAGGGAGAACATTCTCTGCCATAAGGGTTTGGGACAGAATTCAGGTTCCCCATTTCCACACTCACTTCTTCAGAGTGGAATAATTACCAAGCAGATCCTTGGGTAACAGCAAGAGCACAGCAACTGTTAGTACCCAGCCCAGCTTCAGCTGTGGGTGCTTAAGTTCTCACAAGAAACCAGGGCCTCCATTTCAAGAAGAATCTTGCAAATAAGGGATCTTCACAGAATAAAAAGTGTACACAGCATAGTCTTGAACTGCAACTCTTCCTGTTATACCCAGGGAAGGGGTCATTCATACCCAAAACAAGGCTTATATGCCCGTTTTAGTTTCTTCTCCTCAGTCCGATCTGCTACAAAAGCAAATAAAACAGCCATAAAACAGAGGCAACACACTCAATATCTCTAACCTCAGCCCGTGGAACAGTGAGTAAAGTACTTTTCAAACACCAAGTGCCAAAGCTATACTCAGGGCATCACTGTGTTTTCTGCTCTTGCATAAATTTCTCTCCACAAGCAAGAGACTGAAAGTACTTGAAATCACAGATCATGAAGCAGTATTAAGTAGACTACAGCAAAAATGTTTAAAACCAGGAGCCTAAATGTGTATCCCAAAATCTACACAGAGTCGCCCAAACAGGTGTGATGTTTAATTTTAAAGCATGCAGGCAAAAAAAAAGTCATTTAAGTTTCAATACAAGGTTGCCTGGCTCACTTAACAAAGCAAAGCCAGTTTTACATGATAACTAAAATACAGACTTTAGGGTCTAAATTTCCAGGTATCTCAATTTGATAATCCAGTTCTATCACTTTAATATGGATTTTATTTTAGGAATAGTAAGCATATAAGAATCTATAGCATCATTTGAACTTCAAATTCAGCACATTTGGAAAAAAAAGTTCTCCCTCAACTGTGTTGTTCCAGATTTGCTCCCGTTTTTACACAACTGAGCTTACAGCATGTTACATGAAAGTTCTGTTATTATCAAATGGCAACCACCAGCCTTTAACAGGCAGAAAAAACCAAAAACTTACCTAATGCCCAAGAAATGCAATTACCTAATGCCCAAAGTACTGCACTCCTAAGAAGACATCATGTGCCTCCAGCTCCCATATTAGCATGTCCTCTAACTACTGTTTCTCTTTATGCAGTTATATAGCATATACTTCATTTCACAGAGGAATCCTTGCTACCGCATCCTAACATTTTACTTAAAAATTTGTCACCAAGGACCCAGATTTAAGACTGAGATTCTATGGATTAGTAATTGATCTGGTGCACATTTTTAGCTTACTGCAGATGGAAGATATATGTCAGCTGGAAACTTTCCTTCAGGTTTCTGCTGGGTTTTGTGTTGTTTTGCTTGGTTGGTTTTTTTTTTTACCTTGCCCTTACGCATTTGGAGCCAGCCAAGTGCATGCACATGAGCAGTTACTGGAGCTCAGCTGAGGTCTGACAATTCATTAAGCTGCAAGAATAAGATCACATGTCTGCCATCCAGGGATTATGGTTATACCAATTCTCCTTTCTCTGGTGGGAAGAAATCTGAATTCTCAGTTTATAACATATTTTATCACTGACATTTTGATGGCAGAGCCATTGGCCAGCAGGTGGTGGGCACAGACTCAGCAATTAAATCATTGTCCCGTTTTACCTTTGACTTACCCCCGTAGCCAGGACTTCAGTGTTGGTCTTCAAGTCACAACTGTTATAGGTGACCCTGAGGTACAATCCTGCATATATTGTTGCAGACAGAATTCTTCACATGAGATACTAAATAAAACTTTTCCTGACTGTTTGTAGGTGGGAATCACACCCAGTTATCAAAGAAAGTAAGGAATGAACGCACATGTTCCCTTCAACTACACTCAGATGAACTCTGCATGTTTGCCATTCCTCTGCAGACACCTGGAATTATTCAGTTGTGCAACCTTTTCAGGCTTTGTAAAATCCTGTGAGGAATTCAGGGTACTAGAAAAAGTTTTCCCACCCACCTAAATAAAAACCCTGACTTGTCTTTATTAAAACTATGAATTATACAAACTACAAGCTACTGAGAGCACATTTTTAAAAAGAGAAAAATCAGACTCAAGTTGAACAATAGTTGTTGAGTATCCTGGATTAGCCATCAAATTGAAAACCGGAGGCTATGCCTACACAGGCAGTTTAACCCAACTGTGAACTCTCCATGTACCCCCATGCCAAATGCTCCAGCTCTCTTAAAACTCAAATGACAAAAGATTGAGAGCTCTGTCTTGCTGGGGCCAGGATTTGTCAGTTTGGCATCCTGCATCTTGCCTTGTGGATGTGAGTAAAGACTCCAGTCCTGAGCAAGACTAAATCCAAATCATGCTGTGTTCATGTTTGGCCAACAGCCAAGCTTCTATAAATGAATTATTTCACCATGCCACCTGTTCCTTTTGCCTGACCCAAATTTCTATCTTTACTCTTAGAGGCTTGCTGATCCTTTTCCGTCTCCCTATCTGAGCTTTACAACTACTAAGAGCTAGTTTTCCTTCTCTAAAACTGCAACTGTTAACAACTTCCAGGGTCCCTCCATGGATGAAGCCATTAGTCAGTGATGACAAACAGCACGTCACAGGTCATTCTCAGTGCAATGATATTTAAATCCATCCGGAGTGACTAGGGGAACCAGGCAAAGGCTGTTTGGTGCAGATAAACCTCTCAGAGTCCATACTGAATGCATGGCATTGCTCCTGCTGTGTGTCATCTGGGAGTTCCGAGAGATCACAGAATTAAAAATAAACAAGTACAGACAAAAAAGAACAGGAAGGAAAGATGAAGTTTATACAATTTAGTTGAAATCTCCCCAGAAGTGATGAACTGAAGTGAAAGGTGACTAACTCTGGTAACTGAGGACTTCTTTGATGCTTCTTGGTTAAGCAGTGTGTTGTACATATTACTACAAGCACTGGGAAACTGCTTGGGGTGCAGATGGGTTTAACACAGCTGTACAGTACAGAGGCAAATCATGTGTGAAGCAGGAGAGAGGGTGATGGAGAGGGCATGGCACGACTGTACGGATAACAGGCCCCAGTCCCAGCACTGATCACAAAAGACCGAGTGCATTATCTAACCTCACTGAGCATCAATCAATAAGCTGCCTTAAATGTTGTCTTTGCAAGGATAATTTTAGTTGTGATGCTGCTACAAAGCAGAGCTGACAAATCCTTTGCTTTTTCATTTTCGGCCCATGTTAAATGTCATTGCAATATCTGAGCACAGCATGGAAGGTCTAGTCTGCCAGAAAAGACTAGATTTCTTACATTCACACCACAATGACAAAATGTTTTTTTAAAACAAAAAATTCAGCTCCATGTCTTACGGCGCACCAAATCAGTGCTCATGGAGACACAGGGCAAAGACTGAAAGAAAAAGATTTAAAAGTACATAAACCATCACAGACAGGAGATGAATGGTGTACCAGAACGAGAGGCAGAAACCAATGTGCTGCGGACAGAGAGGGAAGGACCTCAAGAGAGACGCAGGTATCAGGACTGGACCAATGTCAGTCTTAGTGAAAGCCTTGTGGTGTTAATAGTTCTCATAGGTCTGTCCCCAAGCCATAGATTTAGGTCAGTGGCCTGTTCCTTTTAACTATTACATTCATTAAACTTCGATAGTGAAAGGTATTCAGAAACACAAATATCACAATCCCAAAATTCGTTTTTAACACTACCCTCTGCAGGGAAGTAGAGTTCCCATTAAAACACTTACTGCACTCTAACTTAATTCCTTCCTGCTTACTTCAGCTTTAGGCACCTGCCCTTGCCGACATGCATTTTTCACCTTCTGACTAGCCCTAACTACTTCCATCTGTAGCCGGTCTGTACTCACGGACTGCTTTCCCAGCACACTATGAAAAATTGCTGTTTTCTCCTTATAATCATCTGCTGCTAATGATGCCAGTGGGTGAAGGGACAAAGGGCATATTCATGTCTCTACATGCCGTATCAATTCCTCTAAATTAGGAAAATACCCTCTCTCCTCCCACACAAAATAGACTATCTTTGAGTTCACACAGAAATGAGGAAAGAAGAGGGCTATGAAAGCCATGCCACACATGCAAGACAGTTCAGCATTCAGTTTCTGCCATTATGAATTAAAAAACACCCCAAAGCAAAGAAGTACGGTACAGAATTGTATTGAATTAAACATAACCCCCTCTGGTATCAGACAAATATGGAAGGGAAATCCATATCAAAGGCAACTGTGCAGCAAGTAGCAGAGCCATGAGGGATGCAGAAACAAGAGGTGAATCAGACTTTATTCCCATTGTCCATATGCTGAATGAAAACGGCAAGGCAAAACCATGGGAAAACAAGGTGCTGAAGAATGAACGTAACAGAGCTCATTTGAAAAACTGAGAGGTTGTCCATGAAGAAAGCTCTTTTTCTAGAAGCCCTCAATACAGCCAGAAAAACATGCGATCCTGCATGTTATTTTCCTCCAACTGCCAAATGCACAGGGTATATAGAAGTTGCCCAGACGCAGATTTAGTCTGTGCATCTGACTTTGAGAATGCTCCTTGGGTTACCATGATGAATGTTCACAAATTACTGATCTATGCCAAATCTTGCTTTCTCCACCACTGTTTTGCCCCTCGTTGCACTCTCCATAAAGCCAGGTGTTCAAGCTGACTGCTGGTGTGCATAGTCTGCACGCGCACCCCGCAGAAAGAAAATCCACAATGCGATGCAGAAGAGAAAGAAAAATATTTCACCTAATGGAAGGTGAAAAGATGAAAGGCCTAATTCCAAACAGATGTGGACCTTTAGATTAAAATCTCCTCAGTGAGACCTAATTTGACATTCTCAAGCCTTAGACAGTATATATGTCACAATAGTACCACCTGGTTTACCCATTAACACTTCAGTCATTTTAGATTTGGTACTAATCCAATATTATCTAGAAAATCTATGGAAAACTAACTTTTCCGTGACATAAAATACAGTTGCAACTTCCAGTTATCTCAGAGTTCAACCCAGATGACTGATTCAATCAGAATCCCTCAGATTAGAGAGGGATTTCTTAGATGAAAGAATGAAAGTAAGAAAATAATTGAACTAGGGGGAGAAAACAAATTGAACTCTACATTTATTTTAGGAGCGTGTGAACCCCAACTGTCTAAAGCTGACCATCATTGCTTAAGGATTGGCTGTTGTAGGAGGTCTAAAATCCTATGTTTATCTGTACCGGTTTATACGGATACAACACAATTACTGAAAGCAACTGGCAACACAGGTCCCTGGGAAAAAAACCAAAAAGGTTCATCGACATTTTTCTTTGCATGCTGCCAAAGCTCCAACCATAGCCCTAATTTTTCCCGAAGATGATTTCAGCTGCTTATGTTTTCTGTAGGCTAATGCACAGGATTCATTTCCTCTTAGAGGAAGCAATCCAGCCGTAATTTGATGAGCATCTCCTAACATCAGTACCTGTTTAAGCAGTTCATCCCGTCCCCCTCTTTCCTCAGCATTCACTCCTATCCTTATGCCGGTTTTATGGCAATACAGGTAAAACAGTTAATGGGAACGTGTTGTGAACCAGATCATGTAACCAACTGGGTTACAGATAGCATACACCCCCTCCTCGGTTATTTTTAACTGAGGTCAGTTTTCTACCCCGGTGTGACGGTATGAACACTTGCACATCTGAGAGCAGAACAGGGGCAGGAATGACAAAGGGAGGCTCAGGGTTGTCTTGCTGAGAGAAGAGCACATCAAACACCACCTTCAGTAACCCCGGGTCAGTGCAGGCTTAATGGCAAGCAAGAGAAAATGAAGTTCAAGGAAGAAGCGAGGCTGCGGCATTGCTAATGGTCACCGTTTCCAGGCAGAATGCTGTTAGGTGTGGGGTAACTCACAGCAAGACGTTACTGGAATTGAACTACATGCAGCGGGCACCTTCAGGGACCTCGCATTGCTCAAGGTCCCTTGCTGTCTACCTCCCTTCTTCACTAGTCCAGCCCCCCGCTCACAGCAGGGCCAGCTCTGAGCTCAGACCAGGTTCCCCAGGGCTGTATCCAGCTGGGGCTTGGAAACCCCTATGGATGGTCACACACAACCTCTCCGGCAACCAACCTGTGGTGCTGCCTGTCCTCATGGGAGTCAGTTCTTCCTTAAACCCAGAGTGAACCGCTTTAGTTCCAACTTATGCTGGTTGTCCCATGTCCTCTCACCATGCACCGCTGTGATGAGCCTGGCTCTGCTCTTGATGACCTCCTTGTAGGTATGGGCAGGACGCAGCCATCCTTCTTCCAGGCTGAAGGAGCCCAGTTCCTCAGCCTCTCCTCACAGGGCAAGTGCTTCAGCTCTTGACTACCTTGGTGCTTCTCTGCTGAACTCAGTTTGGTTTATCCATGTCTTTCTTGTATTAGGGGAGCCCAAAACTGGATGCCGTTTGCCAGATGGGGTCTAACAAGTGCTAATTTGAATGATAATCGCTTGTCTCAACCTAACAGCTATGCTTCTGCTTAATTCTGGGATGCTCTCAGCCTTTTCAGTGTCAGGGCACACTGCTGGCCCATATTCAGCTCGCTGTGCTCTAGGATCCCCAAATCCTTTTCCACAGTTTTGCTTCCCAGCCAGTCAGGCCCCGGCCTGCAATAGCTGAATGAAATCTGCACAAGCCGCTGCTTAATTTTGTTAAGGCGTTCCTTGTAAGCCTACCTCCCAAAATGAACTGCTCAGAGCATCTTCAGACTCTTGCAGAACTATGCTTATGAGGAAAGTGCAGAGTGATGAACGCCACTTCGGGCTGTTCTGGGTCCAGATGCTGTTGGCTGATGGCTGAAGTTTTTATGGTGCCTTCCACGTGCGCCTTTCTGCATGTAACAGTTTCCCGTACTGCTCTGCTCTCTTCTCCTAACCAGGCCAGCTGTGAAAGGGAACCAGGTAAGAACTCTTCCGTTAGCAGTGTATGCCTTGGAGACAGAGGTAGTGTTGGCGGGGCTCTGGAGGAGAGAGCACTGCAGAGAGCATCTCAGTGCAGCCCTCCAGCTCACCCAGCCTTGCCCTGCCCTCATCCTTGAGCTGGGTTCTAGGCAGCACGGCCTTTCTGGGTGACACAACGTCAACAGACACCAAGGACAAAGCGTTGAGATCAGGATGAGATGGTGAAAAAGTTCAGCCTCATCCAGCACAGGCCCACAGATGCTGTCACTGGAAGGAGGTGTAAATATATGCTGAGATGGCATCAGTTCACAGCTTTCTAGTTACGTATTTGGGACACAGTCATCTTTGGGGAGAATTCAGAATGTCTCACTGTGATTTATGAGCTGCTTCACATTTTCTAAGCATCCTGTGATGCTGACAGCTATGCAGAGCAATCCCCATTTAACGGGGCTGTATCTGGGACAGGGAGTCTCCCCCTCTCCTTCCTTTTTTGGATCCAGAGAAGTCCCAGAAACACTTCAACAATGGAAGATGCAGAGAGGTGGCTCCAGCAGCAGGCGTGAGAGAAGCTTTGGTGAATAGCGGAGGAGTTGGAGGGGCAGCACCGTGTCAGGAGAGAGGGGAGATGGAGCTTCAGTCACCCACCATAAAGCAGTGCAGGGAAGAGCAGAACAGAAAAGAAGATGCCAGAGAGAGCTTCAGCTCTGTTCTTCAAAAACCCTTTTCAGTCACAGACCAAAAATTGTTTGTGAAGGCCCATTAATCTAACCAAGCACTTCATAATCAATGATACATCATCACCATGAAGTAAAGAAAACAAGAATTTTTGGCCTGTCAAGGTCAGGGCTGCTCACCAATAGCCTGGTTTCCAATAATTTACCAAGGATAACTGGGTTTGAAGTAATGCAAACACCAAACTGCATCTTCAACCTGGAAATCAGATAGCCAACTCTATGTGTAATGCAGGGGAAGAGTTTGTCTCCATAGAATGAAATACATAAAAACCAAGATACCAAGTGAGATATTGCCTAAATCAGTCACAGAGGGAGTCAAGGTGAGGGACTTGAGGATCTACTCAGCCACTATGTTCATGATTTGATTCCCAGAGAGATCTCTGCTTACGATTTCCCAGGCCCAAACATCTTGCACAGTTGGAGATCAAAGCTGCCTTCCACCCCCTTTTTATCACGACTGGGGGTGACTGACATTTCTTGTGTTTAAAAAAATTACAGACCACCAGAGCACAGTAGCTAATCACAGAATCATAGAAAGGGTGAGGCTGGAAGGGATCCCTTGGGATCATCTCATCCAGCCCCTCCGCTCAAGCAGGGATAGCTACAGCAAGTAGCTCAGGCAGGAAGATCAGTATGAAGCCATTTTACACCTCATTAAAAGAATGAAAACTAGCAACAAACATTACCCTTTGAGCAAATGCAATGGGAACATGTAAGAAGACTACAAGTACTAAAACCACTGGAAAATGGCTTCCATAAAATACACTGGTTGTTAAACTCCCACCTCAGCAAGACAGTGAAAACAGGCTACCTTCAGGCCCACGACCAACAGCAGTGAGTCTTGTTCCCTGCATTCTTATGGACTGCAGGTTAAAAGGCACATCTGCTAAAGTAACTTTCTGAACAGGGGTGCTAAAACTGTAGAGTTTTTACCACAGGGCCAAAATCCGACTAGGCTGAGATGTAACTGAGTGAGGCACAGAAACAGATTGGGGAAAAAACCCAAACCCTATGAAAATCAATAAAGCTTTAAAAATAATCTTTTGTTTAACACTACAGTCTTGTCTAGCATTGGGAGCACAAGTATGCTATCTCACAGAGCTGTTAACACAAGAAAGTATGCCTTTTCACATTCCTGCCATTCAGTTCATTTTTGAAAACATAGGTCAGTAGCTGATAGAAGTCTCGAGTCTTTCTTGGACAGCTTACATGTGTAATAACTGCTCAAATTTGGAAGAAGATGTCCTTATTAGGCCATTGATTAAAACTTCAAAGTTTTTGTAATGTAAATCAACCTCATGGCCCAAAACATTAGTCTTGGGCTACCACAGAGACCTCTCAATACCACACAAGAAACATCAGAGGTTACTAAAACAATTCATATTGCATGGTGGATAGCATATATCCTGTATACAAGTATTAATATTTAATGTAATACACTGCAATTTGCTGTTACTTCAACATCCTATAATGGCTTTACTTTCCCATCTCACTCTCCAACAATGGAAATTATTGTATGGCTGAGGCTCTGTATCACAATCTATATAGAAAAAGCCCTGCTGAAGTTCACTGGAGTTTTGAATTGCCAAGGAGAAGACTTCAGATCCTAGACTGCTAAGCCATGACTGAGTAGTTCAAGATGGGCAGCTTTGTTTGTGAAGCAATAAATACAATGAGCTCCTAACAACAGAACACAAGAATTTGCTAATGAAATGGTTAAAAAATTAAGAATTTTTTAAATAAAAAATTAGACCCCAGTAATTTCATCTGCTCAGAGAAGGCCTGCAGAAAGAGAGGTAATAGTCTCAGAGTCACAGAACAGTTTGGGCTGGAAGGGACCTTACAGACCATCCAGTTCCAACCCCCCTGCCATGGGCAGGGACACCTTCCACTAGACCAGGTTGCTCAAAGCCTCATCCAGCCTGGCCTTGAACACTTCCAGGGATGGGGCATCCACAGCTTCTCTGGGCAACTTGTGCCGGTGCCTCACCACTCCCTCCATGAAGAATTTCTTCTTGACCATAGTCCTAAACATAATCCTGCCCACACTCTTGCACTTACTGTTCCGTATGAATGGATAAACTGTTTGTTTCAGCGCAAACCTGAGGCCTGATGTCTATACCCCAGGATGTCTTCAGGGAGGCTGCAGACATAGCGAGGTTAGGGTGGAAGCAGAGATCCTCACTGACAAACGGGGAGTCTTCCAAGCTCCTGTCAGTCAGCCATAGCGTTTTGCTGTCCTGCCATGCAGACCACACCCAGGACATCACCTGGGACATCCTCTGCAGGGCCTGCTGGAGATGACACACAAAGACCCTCCTCCACACATTTTGGAGGGAGCCTTAATTTTAAAAACAGAAAAAAAAAGCTGTCTTTGGACTTCTTCTGCCACTTTGGGAGCTTTCAGACAGAACCCCACAGCCCCCAAATCTACCACCCCACCCTCCACAAGGCAGTTTGCCTGAGCCACCTGAATCCTGCCTCGCTGGTGTCGCCAGAGGTAGTTTGCTTATGTCTCACAGTCACGAGTCTGATCTGTGCCCAGGGAACAGTCATAATGGAGATGGTAACAGAGAAGCTTAGAAAATTGATTACAGTGACAGCAAATTCTCTTTTGCGGGGTTTCATGTGCCATAAGAATCAGTGTGGTTTCTCCTGTAAAGGTCAGAAGCAAGAAAAAGTCTCCTGCGGCCTAGGTGAGGGATGGAAATGCTCTACCTGCAGCTATGGAGAGCTCTGGGATGGAGACTCCCAGGCCTGAAATGGAAACTGGAGAGGCCCCACTCCTGCTTGGTATCAGGATAACCTCAGTGTCCAGGCTGTGATTGGCATGAAGGCACGGCCCAACAGGAGACATTCCGGGCTGCAGAGCATGCAATCCCATTGGTGTCAAGGGGAGGTAAACAGGAAGACAATTTGTGTCCATCTTTGATTTCAGTTGATTACGTTGACTAATCCCTCTACTTTAATAGTTTCAACTCAATTCCTTGCGCTATCCCGTCTACCTGTGGCCACGTCCACCCATGTGTCATCCCAGTTTCTGATCAGTCTTCTTTTGTACATTATTGTGATGGGATAACAGACAACCATAGCTCTGCTCATCTCTTTTTCACCACCACCCCCCCCAAGAAATTCCATTGCACTTTCCCCCCTTAATTCTGCTCCTCTATTACCGCTGGGTCATTTCAAACAGCAGCACCCTCCTGCCAGTGCAAGTTACGTATCTCTATCCCTGAACCTGCCATTACGGGTTTCAAAGCCCTGAGCCTACTGCACAGGCTCAGCAGGGGTTGGGGAGGCAGAGATCAAGTTTAATGAGATCAGTTGGTTTTTCTGCAAAACAGCTTTATCCTTCTGATTGAAAATATAGCTTTTTTCAACTTTTCTGAACCCTGAATCCAGCCTGTAGCATAACTCATTTCCCCGTGGATAAAATGAAACCTTCATTTTATTAAAAATACTTCTGAAAGTGCATCGTTTAGTATTCTAAAGAATATATTCCTATATCATCTCAGTTTCTACGGTGGCATCCCTCAATATGGAGTGTGTTCCTGATTTCTGACTGAACAGAATTTCTGCACATTATACACAGCAATGTGTTTTTGCAGAACTGAAAGGTACCTTTTAAATTTAGGAGAATATGTGTTTGACCCTTTACCTTCTCTTCTCAAAATATGCGATCAGTTACATTCTCGGGCAGCATAAGAGCCCCATAAAACGCAGAGGTAGGAGTGCTGCGTATGTGTGCACACACCCCCCTCCCGTACCTCCCGTGTGCCCGCACCGTACCAGCCTCGCGTGACGTCCCTTAACGATGCACACGGGAAGAGCGCTGATATTCCAGAGTCATGTTTAGCAGAGCCCAGAGGTATGGTGTAGCACCCCCTTCCCCTACACTTTGGGTGTGACTTGAAGGATACACCGAAATCGCCTCTCCCGTCCGTATTGTACCCTTTCAGCATGACGCACAAGTTCGGTTTCCACGGATGGGGGGTGACCTCGAGGCTACCGTGGGGCTACTTCGCCCCCTTGGCGGCAGCGCTTCCCCTGACCGGCAGAACGGAGCGGGGCTATAAATAACTTCCCAGGAATTGTCTCTCTCCTCACGCACTGCAGCCGACTGTTGACACGGCTCCCGAGTCCCCACAGCCCAGGTTTGCCCAGCTCGCATCCTGCGGGCACTTGCCCAGCTCGCATCCTGCGGGCTGTTTCTCCCAAACCCAGCCTGGGGCGATGCCGGTAGGAGGGGAGGGACCCTCCGGTGCTGCAAACGCCCGGCACCGGGAGTTGGGGCTCCGGGGGGCGGCAGGGGCTGGAGCGCGGCCCCGGGGGTATTTCCCACGGCGGGGGAGGGGGGTGCCATCTC
>NW_010233339.1:0-539 GCF_000690775.1 Eurypyga helias
AACGCGCTGGCGCAGAGCGCGGGAGGTGCTCCGGACCTGCGCTGGGAAGCGCGGGGCTTTCCTCGTGAAGCCGGGAGCAGCTGCTGGCAGGTGAGAGGCTCAGCTCCGCGCAGCAGACCTGGGCTGCGTTACACCAGCCCTGCGACTCCCGGCTGCGTTTCACGCATCTGCCGCCACCCAAAGCTTGATACCAATTTTCTGTACAAACATTTTGGGTTTGTTTTCACATGTACATATTAGTGTCAGGGAAATACTCTGCAGAACATTGCTCCGTTTTCACTGGGTCGACACTGAAATGAATTTAACAAATCAAACCCTCACAAGTTCGCTCTGCTCCTCAGAGATGTCATCAATGCCCAAACATAAAGTGACAAGTTTGGGGCCCACATCTTTTATCCTTCCTCTTGCAACTCACAGTCATTCAGACAAGTCATCGGTTGCCTCCGATGGCACTAGTAAGGACTGTGGGATCAGATGCTCCGCTCCAAGATTAACAGCACCGTTTCACTCATATCTGTCTTTTAATTAGCGAAAACATT
>NW_010233339.1:555-2417 GCF_000690775.1 Eurypyga helias
GATACTTCCTCCTCCCCTTTACAGCTGATACAACGCTACTCTAAAAAGCATGATAGCAGGCTCAAGTTATACATCCTTAATACCGATTTTTAATTAGATTCCTTATCCCCAGCTGAAGTGGCTTTTCCTTCCCCCTTCATTCAGAATACTTAATCCTAACAGTCCTTGAGCATATTTGATGTTAACTGTATCATTTCACACTGAACCGTTTTCATCTAATACTTTGAACAACTCCTGTTTCCTAGTGACACCGGTTTGCAAGTGCTGAATATGTATTTTAGCGTAAGAGTGCAACCACCATAAATAATCATTTTATTTTAAGAAGTATCACAAGCTGAAAAGGAAGAGGACTTTATCCCAAAGATTAACGACTAATAGTTAAAAGCATCAGTGCAAAAAGTAACAAAAACACAGGCTTTCTAAATTTGAGGTATTTTAGTACTTCCAATATACTATTGGCCTCCATGAGAAAATGGTGAACTCCAAAAATGCTCCATCTTTTTGTTTGTGTACTTTTTGACCCTATTGCCTTCAGAAAGGACAATCTTATACCGAAGTATATGGTATATTTAAGCTTACGCTATTTGGTAACTACAAGAAAGGTATTTTTTTTATAAAAATTAAGTTAGTCATTGCCTACTGCAGCTGACTTCTGTGACAGAAAAAACTAGCAGACCTAACGCACTTGTAAAAAACACACAGTACCAGATCAATGTACGTTTTATTCCTTTACTGCTTCATCATATCACAGAGGCTGAATTACTCCCTTTGCAAACAGATATTTTAAAACACTATCTGCTTACTCATTTCACACACCAACAGTAAAAAAAAAAAGAAGTTTTCTAACCCCCAACACATTTGTACATCAATTAAAGTCAACTACAATTAACACAATCTGTTGGAATTAATCATGATACCTGATGTCAGTTTACTTTTTTAAGCAGTAAATCTGGTCTTTGCAATCAAAACATTTATGTATTTGAGAAATATCTTAACTCTCATTATCTTGAAATTTATAAATGCGCTGCACGGTGCGTAGGTTGGCTTGCCCACAGCAAATTCTGCCGTGATTTACACAGTGGAACTGACTAAAATGCAAGGCTTGAAGTTTTTCACTCTCCACCTTTCTCTTTTTCCCTCGCGTCTCTCTTCTCTCAGCTCCTAACATTTGTTTCGGGAAGGTATCTGCCAAAGTTCCCGCTGTAAAACGGTATTTTCTAGTATCAAGTCATGTTGCATCAGTCAAGTTATATTATGTCACTTCAAACGCACAGAATGATGTTACCTCCCGGACATAACTTGACGTGTTGCCACAACACATCAAGTCAAAAACATTATTATTGCTGTTATTTTTTCAGTCTGCCCCTTCATCCTCAATGATACCTGTAAAGACCACAGAAACGTATTATTGCATCTCTACTACTTCTCTCGGCACCATGGAGCGTGTTTGCCAAGGAAGCTTTCCACTCACAAAGCCGCATAACGGTTCTAAGACTTCGCGGGTGACAGTGGTGTCACACTAGGGCTAGCACGCGCCCCTGAGGCACCAAAACAGCCTGACCTGGGGGCTGGAAGAGTGGGCAGCTGCCTCCGAGGCCGTGGCCACGGCACAGCTTGCCAAGTAGCCTTCAGGGATGCAAAAGCAAGGAGCACACTGCAACCTCTACCTACAGAGCGGCAAGTGTCCTCCTTGTGATGCACCAGGACTACTGGGGGGCACGTTTCTGAAATCCTGCCTTCTCCACGCAGTAATAACTATGAATAACCCACTGCTGGCAGAGACCTCAAAAGAAGAAAACGCCTCAACAAAACCCCCACATGGCAAAGCCTCTTAAAATCAAGGGGAGAATTGGATACTAGCC
>NW_010233339.1:2444-3797 GCF_000690775.1 Eurypyga helias
AGTGAGAGAAGAGAAAGAAGTGGGCGGGGGGGGGGGGGAAGTGTCATTTACACGAGTAAAACAGACCCATTTTTATTAACAAGCTCATTCAAGCTTGATTTCAAAATGAATTGGTTTAGTTAGCAAAAGCTTCCATTTTAGCCCATTTGTAACCTATCCAGGATCCCCTTTTAACATTCACTGATGAGCGGGCAAGTGTAGCCCATTTGAATCCGGCAGAAAGAAACTTACAAGGGTAAAATAACCTCTTCATAAGAAGAGTTTCTTCCCTCAATCTCACCTCCTGTCCCCAATTTCTCCAGTGCACTTTTAAAAGTGAGCGTAATTTCCCTCCGAGCATAACTACTCCATCAACAGCACAGGAGATTCCCAGGCATTACCGCCGTTTGTTGCTCTGATCTCCACATCCCTCTCATCAGGGGTTTGTTTCCTACTTTACTACTTTCTAAGTGCACCCAGCACTAATTTCCTCTTTACCTCTACCATCGGCACCATTATTCCCTTTCAGACAGCTGCTCGTGAGATCTCCTGGAAGGAGGCTGTTGAGAACTGTCTGGATAATCAATGGTTCTAGTTTCATTTCCTTACACCAGCATCACACTGGCCCTGAGCTCCTTGTGTTTAATGAGTGCGTCTGCGACACTTGAAAGAATCCAAATACGTTAGAAAACCCTCTTCACATCTCAATTTTTCTTCCCAGCTCACCTGTGCCTCTCGCTCCTGCAACGGAGGCAGCATCCCGCTGTTAGCCCGTCAATCAGATTGAAACGGATACAGGTTGGCAGGCACCCTCTGACAGAGTCACTGGGATTAAGGCATCACCCAGTTACTGTTCTTATTAAAGGGTATTAATGGAGATATTGAAAGCCTTTCCTCCCTCCTCCTCCTCCAGCAGTCGAGCAAAATCCAGGGGACCCTCACAATGTGGGTAACCCCCAAAGAGCGGCCAGAGGGAAACACAAACCGTGTTCCACACGCCAGCGAGAAATGACCTTTGCTTAACTCCTCTGCCGTTACTTAACCCTTTTCTTTTACCTTTGTGCACAGGGGGCGAGGGATGAGGTGGTACTTTGTGCACAGGGGGATGAGGTGATCTTTCCACCGTCACCTCTCGCTGACCAGCGAGGTAAGTTCATTCCCCCTTCTCCCACGCGCGCGCTTTCCACCGGAGCATCACGGACCCCGTTAATAACGCTACACCGGTTTACTTCAGAGGGCTCCGAGAAATTGGAGGAAGAAAAGACGCCGGGAGAGGGATTCTCGGCCCAGGGGCATGTGACGAGCTTGCAGCCAGCCCCCTCCCCACGCTCCTCCGCGGGGCAGCGAGCGTTTCACCTTCCCCCCGGCCGCCAG
>NW_010233340.1:0-6144 GCF_000690775.1 Eurypyga helias
GGAGTTAAACCACGACAGTTTGTCAGACATGTACGGGCAGAAGGGAAAGTGGATTTGTTCTGCTTCCCTGATGGTCACACACAGCAGCGCTTGCTCAGGCATAGCTTCTCACCTTGTCTTTGTTTCTCCGGCGTAGCAAACGGAGCCTTAACGGAGTGTTGCTTGGGAAGGAGCTTTCTGGTGATGGGCGCTGTGTTTGGAGCACGTCGGGTGCGTTTTCTCTGGAGGGTGGTGGTAACTCATTCCTCTGACACAAGCACATCCGAGTAGAGAAGAAACAGATAAGCCCTTTATCAGGGGGTGCACTGCAAAAATGCATCAGCGAGCCCCTAGATGCCACGTTCGCGATCCAGTTTTCATTGCCAACTTCCATTTCTCTGAAGATAACGTTAAATTGGCTTATTTTAAGATTTACTGACTTGGCATTGTTTAAGTCTTTGGCAACAGAAACAAATGGAAAGCATTTTTCCTCGTAAATTTCCTTTTGACTGACTGTTATCAAAGGAAGTAACTTTCTTTGGCTTTTTGTTTGGCTGGTTGGTTTTTGGTTTGGTTTGGGTTTTTTTATATCTAACTATATTAGAACTTTAGAACAGCTATATAATAGCCCCAGATATTTGGCCTTAAATCACAAGATGTGAAACCTATGTAAAATCACAAGCATGTAACTATTAGGGCACTTTTATGAGCTTCCATGACCCTGGAAGAACAGTGCCTTTTGAAAATTAAATTCTGGTTTGGATTAGAAAAGTTTTGGTTTAGGCTCCAAGTACTGTAAGGAGGAAATCTTGTATTTCAGGCTTGTCGTTGTAGAGTTATTGTGGCCCTTCTTCCTCTCGGTGTCTTTAGCAAAAGCAGGATGTGAAAGATTGCCCGGTTTCCGTTACGTGCTGAACAATGAGGGAAGCAGTAGCTTTGCTCTTGTGAAGGCTCCGGCGTACGCTCCGTCTTATGCGCTGGCTCCTCTGTCTGCCCGGAGACGTACGTCAGTGTGGGATCATGCCTTGCAGGGAGGAGGTTGCATTGTGGGGAGCAGGATTAGGGAGGCCAGGTCAGTCATTGCTGGGAATCTGAATGTTCTCGAGTGTAATGCTTTTCTGCAGGCAGTATCCTAGAACACTGCATCCTGTATCTTCTTTAGGGAAGTCACTCTGCTGCTGTTGCAGTGGACTGAGCATAGATTTATTGTTTGCTTGGGGGTGGGATGTGTGTTTCAACTGGGGGGTGGGAAGACCGAGTGCTGGGCCGATGGTGAGCAGTGCGTTTGGTTTCGTAACTTCAGAGTTAGTTGTCTGAACTAGTCTGGAGCACCTTGAAAGTGCCTTTGTAGCCCTTTTAGCTATAAATGCCTGCGGCACTCTGTTAGAAAAGCTCTGTAGAGGAAGTGACAGTGTGAGACTGATTTGCATAGTGCCCAGTTACCTGTCTCCTAGAAGCTTTCACTCTTGTTGCCAGAACAACAGGTATTTTGCAGCTAGTGCTTTACAGATGTTAGGAGGAAGACAAACCCACAGGTTGGAGCTGCAGCCTCTTCTGTCTTGCTTCAGCTTGTAGGCCCAGAGCTGAAATTGAAGAGGTAATACAGAGCATCCTTTTGATCTAACGTAGTGCGTTCCCTTCGGAACCTGTGAAACCCTGTGACTAGCGGTGTAAGCAGCCAAGAGAGGTTTTACAACCTCCGTGGGGCTGGGGAGGGACCTGCGGCCTTTTTGTTCTTTGAGCGATTTTTATCCTTTCAGATTAAGAAGGGTGAAACTTCTTACCGCTACGTAGGGGAAGGATGGAAATGGCGTGGGTGTTTGCATTTTCCTGTACAACTATGCTGTTTTACTAATAACAGCTGTCCATTCAACCTCCAGGATCTTACTCGCTGCTGCCTGTAGAAGTTCCTCAAAATCACAAGCGTTTCACCTGTGACCTGACTCAAGCCGATCGCCTTGCTCTCTATGATTACGTTGTTGAGGAAACAAAGAAACAGAGGTCTAAGTCCCAGATCACGGAAAATGACAGTGACCTCTTTGTGGATTTAGCAGCGAAAATCACCCAAGGTTTGGAGAACGGCCTGTTGTTCAATTCGTGGCTCAGACCTTTCGCTTTGTGTAGTTAGATGAGTTCTGCTGAAACCCAAACAGAATTGCTGGCGCTGTTTTTATTGCAAAAAGTATACCGCTGTTAAAAGCGACAACGCAGACCTGGCATCAGGAAACACTGGTTTGCTATCCTTTGTGCTGTTTTCCTTCTGAGAAAGCCCCGGTGCTCTGCTCTTGGCACATGGGCTGCATGTATCTTAGCGGATGGGTCTTTTGTTTTTGCTGCAGTCGACTTGCGGTTGCTTAATGCTGCCAACTTACCACGCAGCCTGGAACAGTATTTACTGTAAGAGATGATGAGATTAAAGATCACTTAAGAGTAAAAGCCGAACAAGAAATGTTGGCAGTCGTCTGATGGAGCTCTTGAGCAATATACACGCGGGTGTATTGGACCGAGGCCTCTCGCCCCTGTTGAGTCATGCCAGTTTGTAACTGTACCAAGTGCAACATGAGCATCTGTGTTACCTTGGGCCCTGCTATGCCCAGGAGGTAGTGTTTGTCATCTGCACAGGTGTATGTTTTACATAATCTGGCTTTCCCTATCTTTGAGTCTTACTGTAACACTGTCTTTGTAACAAGGCCTGTACTCTGTAGGCGTCTGACCAAATCACGAGCCCGTGTAGTGATGCGGATCAGTGTCAGGAGGCTGAGATCGCATAACAGCATTTGCATGGTGGCTTCTTAGTCTTGTGCAAACAGTTAGCCAGAAAGTTGGAGAGGAAGCTTGTGCTAAGTCCATAATAGTTGCCAGATGCTAGAGAAATTTCAGAGAGAACGCAGTGCGTGCTACTGAAGCACCGGGCTTGCACACCTGCGGGCACGTATGTCTGCTAATGACCATTTGTTTTACTTCTGTTTCTTTGCTAGATGATAGTCAGAAAGGTCCAAAGTCCCACCTTGAAATTCTGGCCGAAATGCGAGACTACAAAAGGCGGCGGCAGTCGTACAGGGCTAAGAATGTTCATATAACAAAGAAGTCTTACACTGAGGTTAGTATCTGGAGAGAAAGGTGTGTGGGGTTTGTTTTTTTTTTTTCCCCAAGCGTTTGTATTTTATGTCAGCATAAACAATGGTGAACCCTTCTAGACAAGGAAGAAGTCTTTTTTTTCACCTGGTTGCTTTATTAGAGTTGTAAACTGTAGAGGAATCTTGTTTTGGTTTGTTGCAGCAAGTTAAAAGTAACAGGAGCATTTCTATTATATTTTGGATGTGAAAATACCAATAAGATATAGTTTAGTCTGTTGTAAAATGATGCTGTTAAATTTATGCTGAAGTCCCTGTGTCTGCAAGTAAGGCTTTCCATCAAAACATGCTGTTTTTTGGGGGGAATTTTCTTTTTGGAGACTTATACCTTCTGCTGTCCAGGCCACTACCCTGACTTACTGCTGGGTTTGTTACTTGTTTTCACTCCATCTTAATGCCCAGGTGATTCGGGACGTGATCGGTGTGCATATGGAAGAACTCAGCAGTCACTGGCAGGAGGAGAACAGGTTGGACAACGCAGAGATATGTGAAGGAGGGAAGTCAAAATCGTCAGGAAGGTACGTCACAGTTGGCAGATTCCACAGGGATGTCAGAGGCCTGATGGCCCCTAACAGTTACGCTACCGCTGCTTTCTAAAAGGGCACCAGCCTCCGCTGAGGCAGCCACACAGTTTAGTTTATACTAATTCTGTTAAAGCTCTTGCTTGAGAAGCTCTGCCTTCGTGAAGGAAATCAGTTATCAGCTTTCTTTTGGGGTAAGGAGATCGGTTGCAAGCGATCCAGGTGAACAGGTCCTTGCTAGTGGAGCTAGGGAATGACTACTGCTCCCTCTGTGTCCAGGTGCACATGCATGGGATAGGTGGGGACAGAATGATGTTTGAAAACACAAGTAGACATGACAGAAAGTGCTGTGATAGATACACTGTAATATAAAATACGTAAGAGAAGTTGTTTTTGTAACTTACTAAGAACTTTCCAGTTCTTAGCACAGTGAATGTTGCTGTGCTAGCTGGGAGAGTGTTTTGTGTTCACATACTTGCTCTTGTGTCGAGCAGTGCTGCACACCCTTCCAAACATTTGTCACTGAAATAAAAATGGAATTGTGACCTAGTGATGGTCTGTTTGTACCTCTTCAGGAGACCTTTGAGGTGAAAATGTTCCTGAAACAAACTGAAAGATGACACTCACGGTATCTGTTTTCAGCAGTAAAACGAAGGCGAATGAAAAGGCAGCACAGGAGATCAGGCCTGGGGGGTTCTCCAGCTGTAGGTAGCAGCTTCAGGCAGGTGGTTGAGGAGTTAGGGATTTAAAGCCAAGCAGAGCAGACCCCTTCTACTGCCTCCTGTTTCATGAGCAGAGGTGGTAAGACGGGGCAGCGTTTGTAAGAACTGTCTGGATTAAACAGTGGGCCGAGACGTGCACGTACAAGAGTGTGGACTTTGGGCCTGTTTTGGGAGATATTGTATTTAGTGGGGAGATAAGGAGACATAAAATGATATATCCTCTGTCTTGTACCGTTAGTAGGTCGTTACGTTACAAAACTGGTACTGAAAACAATAGTGACTGTAAAACTTTGATTGAATAAAATAAATAACCTTTTTTCCAGAAGGGAAGACAGGCGGTCAGCTTCAGTGGAATCACGGCAGTCTGGGGGAAGCTATAAGGATAGTGAACGCACCAGGCACAGGAGAGAGACCAGCAGGAGCCCAAATAAACGAAAAAGGAGTCGCGAAAGAGGCAAAGACAGAGATTCTCGGCGAAAAAGAGAGAGGTGAGTAGGAATCGCGTCAGCTGACTCCTGCTTCTGCATCAGGCAGCTGTAGCCATTGGCTGTGAGATTCAGTGCCGAGAATGAGAATATCCAGTCAGTTAAAAAGCTAGGCTAACCTCCTGTACCGTGGAACAAGCTGGTGGTGTGAGGCTGCTAACACCAAACAGAACTTTCGGTGAGATCACAGACTGTGATCCACCCTTCAGAATTTCCTCTCACAGCTGAAAGGTGACGCTTTCCACAGCATGATACGGCATTAGCACGGTACTGCTGCAGGCTACTTGACTTCTTCATCAACACGTGCACAGGGGGACACACTGTCCATTTAACCAGTTACCTGTGCTTGTCCTGTCTAATGCTCGTTTCTGCTCTAGTTTGCACTGGGACTTAAATAGGGTTTGGGTTTTTTTTCACTAATATCACTTAGGTGTGAAAAGACCTTTAAAGTCATAAGTCCAATCATTAACCTAATGCTGCCGAGTCCACCACCAAACCATGACCCTAAGCACCACATCTGCACATCTTTTAAATAGGGACCATCTTTTTTAATAGTCACCAGGGATGGTGACTCAACCACTTCCCTGGGAAGCCTGATCCAACGCCTGACCACCCTTTGGTGAAGAAATTTTTCCTAATATCCAATCCAAACCTGCCCTGGTGCAACTTGAAGCCGTTTCCTCTTGGCCTATCGCATGTCACCTGGGACAAGAGATCAGCACCCACCTCTCTGCAACCCCCTTTCAGGTAGTTGCAGAGAGGATCAGGTCTCCCTTGACCCTCCCTGCCCCAGGCAAAACACCCCCATTTCCCCCAGCCGCTCCTCACAGGAGTTGTGCTCCAGACCCTTCCCCAGTTCCATTGCCCTTCTCTGGACACACTCCAGCACCTCAGTGTCTTTCTTGTGTTCAGTTTTAGGCCCCTCACTATAGTATTCTGGGTGTGGCCTCACCATTGCCAAGTCCAGAGGGACAATCACTTCCCTAACCCTGCTGGCCATACTGTTCTGATGCAGGCCAGGATGCTGTTGGCCTTCTTGGCCACCTGGGCACACTGCCAGCTCACATTCAGCCGCATCTACTCAAGTGACTGTATGTATATACAGATAGCTTTTCCATGGCAAATGATTCAGAACAATGTTATTGCTCTTCAGTAGTTCTGGACATACTTTTAGGCAAAAGAAAAGCAATCTAGGCCACACTTAATACCATCAACAAGGGCATAGGTGTGTGGGACCTGTGTCTGAGCAAAGACTTAGGCTGTTGTGCAGAAGAAACACCGCCTTATCGCTGGTGTGTAGGGA
>NW_010233340.1:6325-6630 GCF_000690775.1 Eurypyga helias
GTTCTGATGCAGGCTATGATTCTGTTGGCCTTCTTGGCCCCCTGGGCACACTGCCAGCTCACATTCAGCCGCATCTACTCAAGTGACTGTATGTATATACAGATAGCTTTTCCATGGCAAATGATTCAGAACAATGTTATTGCTCTTCAGTAGTTCTGGACATACTTTTAGGCAAAAGAAAAGCAATCTAGGCCACACTTAATACCATCAACAAGGGCATAGGTGTGTGGGACCTGTGTCTGAGCAAAGACTTAGGCTGTTGTGCAGAAGAAACACCGCCTTATCGCTGGTGTGTAGGGCAGACG
>NW_010233340.1:6661-8940 GCF_000690775.1 Eurypyga helias
AGACGTGCTGGAGATAAGTGCATGGAGGCAAATGCACACTTGTCTCAACACCGGCTTCGTTACACAGTGATGCCATCCATCCTACACTCATTTCCACTATGGCATGACAAGACTTTGATTAAATGCCCCATCCCTGGAAGTATCCAAGGCCAGGTTGGATGAGGCTTTGAGCAATCTGACCTAGTGGAAGGTGTCCCTGCCCATGGCAGGGGGGGTGGAACTAGATGGGCTTTAAGGTCCCTTCCAACCCAAACCATTCTATGATTCTATAAAGCAGCATGGGAAATAAACTAGTTTAAAGTGGTTTACTTTCTTTCCTTAGAAGAGGACATGGAAAACAGAAAGCTGTCATTAAATATCAAGTCTTTTGCCTTCTTCAGATTCTGTCAGCCTGAGCCTAACCGCAACCGACCCTGTTTGTGGTTTTGTTTCAGGGACGAAGACAAATACCACAGCCATAAAAGACGAAAGTAGAAACAAGAACCTGATTATTTGGCTTGTCAGCTGTTCAAACAATTCCTCGCGTGGGACCTATCGTTACAGCTGTCATGCCAGCAACAGTAATGCTGTGTCCATAATACTGGTGTTGGATCACGGCTGTGCTGGGCGACAGAAGTAAAACAGGGTTAAGGTCTGTCAGGGCGGAAGCAGTATATGTCAGAATATGTATTAACTGTGTGACACTAATGCAGCTATTAATAAATTATATTGATCTTTCTCATCTGTTTGAGCTTAGTCTGACAAGGCTGAAGAATGAAATCTGTGAGAGGCTGCCCTAATTTGCCTTCCTGGCCTACAGTTAGAGGATACAGGACAGAGCTAATCCTGGAGTCTGGGATCAGTTACCAGTGAGAAGGCGTGAAGAGAGCTCCCCTCCCACCTGACACTCACCTCTGGGAGCTGTCTTCCACAATTCTTACCAGAGGTGAGAGAGCAGATTTCAGAGTTCTCTAACAGCCTGAAATACCTTCTACTGCAGCTGGTGGTAAAAGGGCAGAAACAGGAATGTTACTGTTCCCAAGCTCACGCTCAGAGGAATTTAGGAGCAGTGTCAGCTGACACAGATGACGAGAATGCAGTTCTCCACAGAAACTAGTGGGGAGGTACCAAAGACACTTGCAGTATTGCTGATTGCCGTTGTCAAACACCGGCTGCAGACACACTTCCTTCCAGAACTAACCAGGAGGAGCTCCCGTCCCGCAGACTAACGTGTACGTATTAGTCACAGAGGTTGGTGAGACAGTAAGGCTGAAGTTGTGCAGGTGCATAGACTGAGAGCGTGCAGGAGGATTCCGCTCAACTTCAGTGCTATTTTTGTTACAACATTTCTGAGTCCTGTTAATTCCTCTCACAACCTACTACAGCACGGTCAGTCATCATCAGCTAAGCTTGTCACTTCCACAAAGTAAAGCCACTGCAAAAGAACATGGTTGCAGATCCATCTTTCTACAGCACTTTCTTCTGTTTGATGGAGTTGCCAGGAGAGGGCACTCCATATGCTCTCGGTTTTGGCCTTCTCCGGTACTGGAACCTCCCCAGTTTTCCTGTAGCCACTAGTATCTTGACTCGTGTCTCAGTCGTTCCTGCAATCAAGTACGATTATCTGTCACTAAATACTTAGTCTGATTTGGGTTGGTTTAGACCTCTGTGCCTACTGCAGCTGTTCAGCTCAAAACCAGACTCTGCTGCAGGTCAGGCATTTCCTCACCGACGTGATAAATGTGGTAGCTTTACCTGTCACAAAACAAGATGTATTTTCAAACAGATCCTTAATTAGAAAATTCCATCTAAGAAAGGAAAGGATATCTTAAGTTCTGAAAGGGTCCTAATTAGAGGGAAAACAGTATGGAATCATTGCTGTCCATTCTTGAGTTGATATTTCTTCCAGCAGCTCAGGCACAGTGATTTTCATGTGGAACAGGGCTTGGTAACGCTATTCATTTCACAGAGCTTCTTCGTTCAGATGAGGCAGTCAAGAGACAAGCTGTATTCATCCAAGGGTCAAAAGTCCGTGCTACCCAGAAGCATAATGAGAAAGGCACCAGTTACAGCTGTCCAGCTTCTCTAAACTGAATTTCTGTGGTTTACTGCTTTTCTTACAATCATCACAAAGTCAGGATCCGCACCAAAACAGGTGTTACTCAATATAAGCAAAGGAGTGAAGGCATCACTCCCTAGGTGGGAGCATCTTTGACAGGCAGGAGAACAGTACAAGCAATTCACATCCACTGAAGGGATAGTGGATGCTAATTCAAGCGCGGGATAAAGAGGGCATACCA
>NW_010233341.1:0-2561 GCF_000690775.1 Eurypyga helias
GGTGTTGGGGAGGGCGAGGAAGGGGGGATGCGGGCGCCAAGGGCCGCCACGTCCCGCTGTTGAAGGGGAACTCGGGCGAGCAGCTCGGCCGAGGATCTGCCGGGCACGGCCCCGGACGTGCCTTGGGCGTGCAGACGCTTCGCTCCCTGCTCCGCGGCCTTGTGCCACCGGCGTGACCCCCCCGGCCCCCTGAGACCGCCCCGCCATTCTACCCCCCGCCTTCGCTGGGGTCAATTAACTCCCTTCCTCTAATCAGCAGTAAAATTGCGTGTGGCCCCCGTTGGGAAGGTGCTGGGAGGGACCCTGCCCAGGGCTGTGAGGACGAGCCCAAGGTTGTGTTTGAAATAGAGCATTAGTATCCCGCCTTGGCTACTGGCTCTCCCGACCTCCTTCTTTCAGGGGAACAGCAACTCTGAACCCCAAAATTCTGAGTACGAAGTGTAGCTGAGAAATGCTTGAGTGGGCGCTCCTCGCCCACCCCCACGTTAAAGCTCTTGGGGTGCGAAGTGAGCACTTGGCACATGGAGAGAGCGTGCGCTGGACTGGGCCACGCTTCAGGCGGCTTCTGCAAATGAAATCTGACGTCATTTGGTTAACTTCACCTCAATACGGGCACTGCTGGCTTCCTGGCCCTTCCCCCCAGCCTCACAGCCCTTCCCCGCTCTGCCAACAGCACCTGGGCTTTCCTGCTCGGAACGAGTCGCCGCCTGTTCGGCACTGACTTCAGAATCGGGCGGTGTCTGTACTTGCATCCGGCTCCAAGGCAGCCTCGGGCTCTTCAGGCAAGGCAGAAGCCGTGCTGCTGACCCGGGAAAGCACGCTGTCTGCTTCTGCAGGGACCCTGGGGTGAAAGCGCAGCACCCCATCATCATCGTGCCATGGCAGTACACCCGTGGCTATCCGATTAGAACCCGTGTAACCAGGCTGCCGTGCAGCTGGCAGCTAAAAAAATCGAGGGTGGGAAAGATGGCACCAGATTCTAGACATCTTAATTGAAAACTATGCAGTTTCACTTTCAAAACGACTTCATAAATTTGACTTGGTGGATTCCACTGCGCTTAAGAAGGGCTTGCTGAAGTGTTGCACGTCTTCAGCTCTGGAAAGGCTTGAGGGCAGTGGAATGGAAATTGCCAGACCCTGCTGTGCTCAGAAGTACTAAAATGGCTTCCTGTACTGAATGTAATATGGATGGTCACTCAGCGCCTTCTGCTCATGCTGCGGGACTGCCACCCAGCCATGTAATCGATGGTTCTCAGGCTGCGTCTGAGGGACAGCAAGCTTAGACAGTGCGTTGTCATCAACAATCCAGTTTTTCAATCATTTTGCTGCATACAGGCAGTACAGTACTGCCAGATGTTTTAGGCGTGTGATTTGTATCCGTTTTCTTATCATCTTGGAATAGAATCGTTTAGGTGGGGAAAGCCCTTTAAGACACCGAGTCCAGCCGTAAATCTAACACTGCCAAGGCCACCACTAAACCGGGTCCCTATGCGCCACATCGACACATCTTTTAAATACCTTCAGGGACGGTGACTCAGCCACTTCCCCAGACAGCCTGTTTCAATGCCTGACAACCCTTTCGGCAAAGAAATTTCTCCTTATCTCAATCTAAACCTCCCCTAGCACAGTTTTAGGCCGTTTCCTCTTGTCCCATCACTTCTTGCTTGGGAAAAAGAGATGGACACCCACCTCCCTGCACCCTCCTTTCAGGGAGTTGTAGAGGGCGATAAGGTCTCCCCTGAACCTCCTCTTCTCCAGGCTGAACACCCCCAGTTCCCTCAGCTGCTCCTCACAGGGCTGGTGCTCCAGACCTTTCCCCCGCTCCGTTCCCTTCTCTGGACATCCTCCAGCCCCTCAGTGTCTGTCTTGTAGCGAGGGGCCCAAAACTGAACCCAGGATTCGAGGTACAGCCCCTCATGCTCGATACAAATATTCTGGCATCAGTAAAGGACCAAAGCTTGGAGAAATAATCTGTTGCTTTCCCTTCAGCAGTGCACCATGTCTCTCAAGGATCAGCTCATCCACAATGTCCACAAACAGGAGCACAGTCATGCCCACAATAAGATCAGTGTGGTTGGCGTGGGTGCAGTCGGAATGGCCTGTGCTATCAGCATCCTGATGAAGGTAAGTGTCAAACTTGGGATGAAACGGCACAGTTTTGACTACCTGAGGCCTACAAGAGGGGCAAAAAATAATCTCCCTTGTTAGACTAATTGGACTAGCACACAAGATGAGCTACTGGTTGTACATTCCTCTGTTTGGGCCTGAAGTGAAGCAGCAATCTTCAAGCTATTGACAGAGAGTAAATAGCTGTAGTTCTTGTAAACCACATTTACCCCAGTATCAGACAGAACATGCTCTCTGTATCATTTTGATCTACGAGCTGCACTAAGCTGCATTTACCTCTGAATGACTTCCAGACTCCCATTTAAGTAGGATCCATCTTACACTCCATAGACAAAGATGAAGAACTGAGGGGTCATTTTGTCTGAAGCAGGGTGTGCAATGGAATAATTCTTTGCAATGTGGACAGGAAAAAAAAATGGTCCTAGACACACTGA
>NW_010233342.1:0-9812 GCF_000690775.1 Eurypyga helias
CCAATGGCGGCCTGCGGTCGCCGCCAGGGCTGTCGGGAAATGAGCGGTACCATAGAGCAGCGGAGAAGGAGAGGCCGCCCCGCGGCCGCCCGCGCCGCCGCTCTCTATGGTAACACCTCCGCGGTACCCGGCCTGCCTGAGGCTTCCTGCAGCAGCACCATCCCTGCGGCTGCTAATTGCGAGCGCCCCTTTATTGCCGAGAGCATAATTAACTGTGGAGGGCTCCCAAGCTCAGACTGATTTTAACCACCCCCCCTCGCTAGGAGAAACCCACAGCATCCCCTCAGTAAAGAATAAAACATCTCCCACCACGGCCTCCCTCACGGCCCCGGCTTTATTTACCTTCCTAATCCCCATCACTCAGCTCACTTCATCTCCAACTACTCACACCTCCGTGCAGGAGCACCCTGTTCTGCTTCGGTCCCGGCACAATACACCAGGCAGGAAAATCATCTCAGGAGCCCAGGAGAGGTTTAAGGGTCGTACGGATGCCAAAGCACGCAGGCGAGCACTAACGGGGCTTTTTAAAAGCAATTAAGGCCGAGAGGAGTTTACAGCTAGAAGCTGATTTTAATAAGGGTCATAAAACCCACATGCTTTCGCACACAGTCTTAAAAATCGGTTCGTGGCTTTCTGCACAGGCACGCTGAGAACGGCAGCTGGCCATATGCAGCTGGCCATATGCCTCCGCCTGCGCCCGCTCCTCCAAGACCAGAATTTCCGATGGCTTTAAAGCCTGTGCCTGTGCTCCCAGCCTTAGCACAACAGGGCAATTACCAACCCATTGCCCGGAGCAGCGAGGCGGGAGGCATCGTTCCAAATGTCATCATGAATGTCACCCACGAAAAGAGTTAAATTTAAATATGGGACATTGTTTGAGGAAGAAATTTGGGAGTTTCTGAGCACAAGTCCCCAGAAATCTCCCTTTTCCCCATTAACCTCTGCTGTATCTGTCACTTCCGACAGGGAATAATCCACGTATTTCCCAAATCATGAGTCATCTCCCACTGGCTGACGGACTTGCGAACACTTGCCTTCAGAGGGCACTGCGCTAAACAATATCCATGAAACCCAGCGGTGGAAAGGGCTGTGGCTCCCACCAACCCTTAGAAACGTTTTGGGACTGATCTCTTTGCAACGGGGAAGGAGAAAGAGCGTTTTGTGCCCAGAGCCCCAGCGCCCCCCCCCAGCTCCGAGCACAGACACGTGAGGCCAGGATTACCCCGTCTGAACCAAAAGCACTGCTAATGAGCACTCAGCCCCCCCTCACCGAAGCCACGAGCACCATTAATTTGGCACATTCACCCTCATCTGTCTCTGATACTCAATTAAGAAACTAATCATAGGGGTGGGAGGGCAGCTCTGGGGAGGATCTCTGTCACCCTTGAGCCCCAGTGACCCCTGGGAGAACTCGGGTCATTTGGTCCAACCACACACACTCCCTGGCTCCCCCCCCACCCCCAAACCCAGCATAACCAATGCTCAAAGGGCGAGAATCTGCCCTTTGCATGTTTCACAACGTCCTGGATCGATAAACCCTCATGGGGCTGGTTAGAGGTGACACGGCGATGCTACCAGCCCAGGACATCAGCATCTGCCAGGCCCCAGCCCAGGATGAAACTGTAATTCCCTGTTTCTGATGCCAAAGCAGTTGCACTGGATGGATCTAGCTTTTCCTGCCCCTACCTGAGTCTGGATCTGCTACACAGGGACACGCTGTGTCCATCCCAGCTCTGGCTCCATGTCACAGCAGTCACGTGGGGACCCTTCTACAGTGGGTCTGAGGATGTCCCTGCACTTGGTGCAGGAGAATGGGGTACGTGATGCCCATGGGAGGGCAAACACCATGGGCTGCCCACTACAGCCTTCTCCTTGCTGTGGCCCAGGACCACGGCAGAGCAACCCTGTGCTTTGGGCCACGCTTACAATGTGGAGCCTTATAAATCCTGGTTGTGGGGCTGGGTGGTTGGGATCCAGCCCTGGCAGGGGGACAGCATGAATCAGGGAGCGAAACCCCAGGCTCAGAGCAAAGCCTCGCCAAGCCTGGAGCTGGTGCTTACTCCCACACTGGTTCCAGCCGGGCCAGCTCCCGCTGTGACAATAGGCTGGACTTTGTCATCTTGCTGGTCTGGGTCAGCAGACTACCCTGGGAAAACCAGGGACATTGTCCTGGAGGGGGTTGGAACCAGCCATGTGAGCATCCCACCCACTGGCAGTGGCCCAATGGGCTGAGTTCACCCTCCCTAAACAGGGAAAGTCTCCCAACCCCTGGAGACTTGCCTGCCTCCGGCGGGTGATTCTCCTGCTCAACTCTTGGAATAGCAATGATGAGGTCTGAGATCACCTCCAGCACCCTAGTACTGATACCCCTCATGGGGTGAGGGTCTTTCCCCAGCCCTGCACTTCAAGATACCCCTATAACTTGCTCCAGTAACAAACCCCAGGAATAAAGAAGATCCACTTTAACATGTTAAGGCTGAATTTGCCAAATCATTGTTCCTAGAAGGGACTGATTTACCCCAAAGTCAGACAAAGCGCAGGCAGCAGTGACACAGCCCTCTCCCCACAATCCACCCCTTCCCAGAGCCCCTCAGCCACGCATTTTCAGCCCCATGCTACAGACCCAGCTCTCAGCTGGCCACCGGCTCCTGATGCTCCGTCATGGTGCCGCATCCCCAGCCACATCTTCCTTGGTCCTGCTGCAGGGAGGCCCCAGCCAGCAATCAGGGGCTTTCTCTTCCCAAGCATGAAAGCAGAGTGGGTAAAACTAAGCCTTGGCTGGGAATAACTGCGGGGACACCCTCTTTTTCTGTCCCCAGTGTTGCACCACCTGGTGCTCCTCCCGCCGTGGCTCCATGCATCATTATCCAGCCAAAAGCAAGACAGTGGGGAGAGAGGTTTCCTATGCGACGGCTTTATGGAGGTGTGTGTCTGTGTAGCCCTGATCCTGCTAAAACAATCCCTGCCACAAGTCCCTGCAGAAAGCAGCCCCCTGTGTCCAGGAGTCCCATCCTCACTGGATGCCCACCAGCTCCGTTATGGGGGGAGCGTGGACCATGAGCTCCTCATATCTGCGGAGGAATAGCCGAAGCCTGGAGGTGTAGGTGTCCTCATTGTATGGCAGCTTCTTCTGCTTCAGGTACTGGGAGACGATGGGTTTGATCTGCAAAGATAAAGGCACAGTCACCTCCATGTGGGATGTCCTGGTGTTTTTATGAGGTTCTCAGCCTGAGGCATTGCCAACCCCGCAAGGTGCCCAGAAAACCCATTCCACATGCCCAAAACAGGGCTGGAGAAGGTAGCATCAGCAATAAATCTGCCATGAAAATCAAGAGGAAGGTGGTTTCTGATTGCTGCAACACGGGGAGTTCACCCTGGCAAAACGCCTTTGCAGGGCTCTGGATGGGGAGAGTTGTCCTAACGAGGCTGTTCAGCCGGGCCCACGCATGCTCATCACTTGCACCCGTAGTTATCCCCACGTGCCCACACAGCCATTTTGGTGGCAGGGCTGGGAAGCTGCCACCAACTTAATTATCCCTTCCCTGCAACACGCCTTTGCGGGAGGCAGGTCCAACCAGCCCCGTGAGCTCAAGCAAAGTGCATGACCCAAAACCCACTGGTGCTCCCACTCTCTCTATTACTATTACTTAATTTTTTCTCCTGACTTGAGACTGAAAATAAGTGTAAAACATTAAGTGAGTGGAGATCCTGTGCTGAAGGGCAACATGTGGACCTGCCTTGGGATCCCCTCGAGCCAGGGCAACACTCGGATCCCACGTTTTAAACACACCCTACACCTCAGAACAACAAGTAAGGGCATGACGAAAATCACAGGAGGTTTGACTGGATGCTGGCTGAACCAAAAGTCAGACCACACAGTTCTGGAGATGATTTCCCAAGGGAAGAATTAGGAAGATCTTAGACTGCAGTGAGGCTGGAATTGGGAGCAGAAGAAGGAGCAGGGAGTGGAAACCCAGGTGAAACAGAGTGGGGATGGAAGGAGGTGGGTTAGGGGCTGTTGCAAAGCAGCGGGAGGTCCCTAGCGTGGTGGGAGCAGCTCAGAGAGGTACGGTGGGCAGGGAGAGAAGGTGGTGGGAAGATGGATGGTCTGGTCCCTGTATCACCTAGCACACACCCGACTGCCCCATGGGGCCATCTCACCTTCAGGCACATGTTGTCGGAGAGGCCAGGGAAGAGGTGATGCTCCACGTGGCAGCTGATGAGTGAGTGGCCGAACGACCAGTCGAGCAGGACGTTACGAGGCAGGTTAAGGACGCCCAGGGTCATGAGATGGATCCGCTTGGGTTTCCGATCAGCCGCAAACATGGGGAGGCCAATGTGCTGGGGGAGAGGCAGGGTGGGTACCCCGAAGCACTTGCCACTCCCCCAACCCCTTCACGGTGAAGCCAACCACGACTCTGGCCATAAGAGAGGCCAGTCAGGCTGAGCCATATTTTGGAATTTGGCTGCCAACCCCAAGACTGCGCTTGCCTGTCCATGGAGCCACCGAGAAGCACCCAGACTCTGTCCCCCCAGTCACCCACACTTTGAGCCACCAGCCTCCCACCGTCCCAGGATGTGCAATACCAGCTGCACCGACACCTGTAAACACACCAACCCACCCTCCTGCAAGCCACCACAGAGGACATCACCATCCAGCCCTTTGCACCCATATGCCCCCACGTTCTCCCAGGGCCACCACTTTCCACTCCAGCAGACCAGCCTGATCGTCCCCGTGACGACATCGGCACGAGGGAGGTGACAACCGAGGCCACTCGCCTTGAGCTGACACAAGCCCCAGCCAGCAGCGTCAGGGCTATGTCACCAGTGCTGTGTGGGCTGGCCTGCCTCCAGCAGGCAGCTGGAGCTGCAGGTGTCTACCTGGACACCTTGGAGCTTCAGGTGTCTACCTGGAATATGTTGACGTGGATGTAGGGATGGGCCAGGAGGGAGCGGGTGAGCAGCATGCAGAGCAGGGCGGACCACGGTGACACGAAGCCTGAGACATGGAGCAGGAGCCAGTAATGGCAGTAAAGACCCAGAAACATGCAGCAGAGGGTCCGGAGAGCTGCTTTCCACCTCACGTTCCTCAACAAGTCTGTGTGAGAAAGAAGAGGCAGCACATGGGCAAGGTGTTGATGCTTCCCCACCACTGTTCCAGCGGCCAGGCTGCCCAGCATGCTGATAAACCTACAGCTCATTCCATCCCTCATGTCCCTTTCTGCATCCCCTAGATTGGTCCAAACTCCCCAGCCCTGCTGACCTGCCAGTTTTTGGGGCTGAGGCCTGGAGCCTGCCCTGGGCAGCGGGGCAGAGACTCCAGTTGTGCATCATCACACGGGGATTTGGCTACATCATTGTTTCTCACAACTTGCCAAGCCACTGCCTGCGTTTTTGGCATGGCCCAGAGCTGTGTGTTCAGCCAGATGGGTCAGGCTTCCTCAGCCTCTTACTATTTCCTAGGCTCTTCTCTCTGATCGTTTCCTGGCACCATTATTTCTCCCGAGCCACTGCCTTGTCTGCCCAAGCTCCTTGTTCTCCAGCCCTTTGCAGGCCCCTTCACCTCCACCTCACACACAGTCAACAAAATCACGATGATGCTCTGACCAGCCAGAGACCTGCACATGACCTTGAGCTCTGCCATGGCCAAGAATCTGAATTAACGGAGAGCAAATCTGGGGCACTTCAGGCTCATGATGCCTTTTGCCAGAGCTTTCAACACCCAACACAGGAAAACATGAAATGTTTTCTGAGCACCAGCAGGAAGGAGAGATGGAGCAGATGTCTTCCCTGGAGCAGATGCAGTATCACCTGCCTTCCCTGCAGCCCTGTGGCATGCCACAGGCTGGCATCGTTAATGTGATGCTTCCAAATAAAGCCGGACCCTGTGGTGGGGTGAGACCTGGGCAGTAAGGAGCTCACCATACCCGTGGACCCTCCCAAAGTGGTTGGGACACGCACCAAGAGCAACCAGAGGGGTTATGATGGGCACTGCAAGAGGCGCGATGAACATATAGACGTAGCGGTTGAGGAAAGGAAGCTTCCAGGTGCTGGAGTCCCCCAAGCCGATGACATTGGTGTAGCCATGGTGGATCTTCACGTGGTTGTAGGTGGCCTGCTCAACTGTGAAAGCTGAGCAGAGCTGGGAGGGAAGAGAAAGGAGAGGTGATGCCTGCAGTCACGGCACCAGGGTTGGGCACTGCCAGGCCTGGACTCATGGGAGAGGCACCCAGGGGAGATGGTCTGCACCCCACAGCTCCAAACCTGTCTGGAAATGGACTTCTTAAAGAGTTAAGCACCGGAACCCATTCCTACCACTACCCACAATGTATTATCCTGCTCTGCAGCGCCACTGCCAAGGGGGCCAATGTAAAACCCCACATCCCAGCACACCACAGGGGCCGTGCTCACCCCTCACCCTGCTGCCTGCAGGCAAAGACCTAAGCAGGGATGTTCCCGGTGCTCCCTGTTGTGGCTTTTCATTTAACCCTCCTGCACAGGGATAAAAAAGGGCTTGGATCCACCTTGTTCTCCAGTAGCTGTCCCTGAAGGGCTTGGGGTGCTGGCAAGGTGCTGATGTGGCTTTCTGGAGGGCTGCCACCCAAACTCCCTGGCCCTGCTCACCTCAATGAAGAAGATGGCCCACACTTTGCCCCAGGATTTGGACTCGGTCAAGGCGTTGTGGCTGGCCAGGTGACTGCCCTTCACAGTCAAGGTGTGATGCACCACGCCAAGGGTGAGGACACCGACCAGGAAAGGGATGGCCTGGGCCGACCGCAGACACAGGAACCCTATGGAGAAACCAGCTGGGCAGGAGCTCGTGCTCCTCCTCGTGTCCCTCTGCTTGCAGCCGGCTGGAGGTGTTGCTACACCCAAGCATGCCCTAAACCTGTTTTTCAGACATAGTTAGAGGTACTTAAACTGCCCAAGCTGGAAAGCTGCCCTCCACACCACCCTGCATGGCTGGAACGGCCACGCTCACTGTCGTGCTGAAGGTTTCCCCACTTCCAGCTGCAGCGGCACCAGCCGCTGCTGGTGCCAGGTCCCATCCCACAGCTCCAGCTAGGATCCCGCTGGTGACAAATACAACCTTGCCAGGATTTCAGCATCCCCAGGAGTTCAAAATCAAGAGGAGGCACCAGCTGCAGCTTTCTGACCGTCCCCGCTGGAGCCCTGTGCTCAACTGTGTCCCTCTGCACCCGTCATAGCCGGGGCCACTGTCACAAAAACTGTCACGATTTCCCTGCCCATCACAGGGCATGGATGGAGACACCCTTCCCTCTCCTCCCCTGTGTCCATCTGCCCGGGCGCTGCCCCCTCCCCCAGCCTGTACCCTGGTTGCCACTGTCACCTGCTGCGGGTTTCCAGCGGGGTCATAGTGCCCCATGGCATGGGGTGAAGAGGTTTTGTTAGAGGATTAATAGGCTGTTAATTGGCTTCCAGCACAAATGAAGTTGTACCAGTGGGGCAAAAGCCAGAAGAAGGAGGTGAGACACCCTCCCCCCCCTCAGTGTCCCAGCCGTGTTTTGTGGGGGCTGAGATGTGTTACCTGCCGGGAGCAGGAGGAAGCTGCAGGCGAGGATGCTGATGTCCACGCCGTGCCGCTCCCACCAGCTGCTGCTCTTCACCACCTTCTGCACCAGCTCTGAGAGCTCGGCCATCAGCGCTTCCTCACGCCGCCCCAGCTCCTGCCCCGCTCGCTGTGGGGCTCCCCCGGGGGTCACGTCCCCGTCATCCAGTGCTGGCCCCGGCTCCCAACCCTCTGCCTTCGTCCTGCTGTCGTCAGGAGCTGGTGTGCTCTGGGGCAGGGGGTCCCCTGTCCCCCCGAGCCAGAGGGTACTGCTGACCTCACCGTTGGCCCACTGTCCCCTCCGTCTCACGGGGTCCCCATCCTCCAGTGGCATCTCCCTGCCGAGCAGAGTTCACACAGGGTAGGGGAACACCCACAGCACCCCGGCCCGCTGCAGACAGGCTTCCCGGCTCCCACTGTCACCAAAGGACACGGGAAGGGCAGGGATGGAAAAAAATAAACAACCCGAGGAGGACGCAGCCAGCGGAAACAGCAGCAGAACCACCCAGCCTCCCACCCAGGGGACACCCCGGCCACTGCAGCCCCCTACTCACGCCAGCCCCGGCACGGTGGCACTCCCAGCGTTGGCTGTTTCAGGGCCAGCCCGAGCGGCACCGCACACCGTACAGCAACGATTTGGAGAAGGGAGGAGCAGGGGAGGATGGGGAGGAGGGTGAATGCAGATTAGAGATGGCAATAATCCACCTTGGCGGCCCATTTCGGGGAGCAGCCGTCGCCACGGGACAGTGGGGAAGACGCTCGGCTGAGGACATGGGAAGGCGAAGGCAGGGGAGGGGGGAAGGAGTGGAAAAAAGATGGAGAGAGGCAATGGAAAGGCTGGAGGCAAAGGAGCAGAGTGCCAGAAATAGCCCGGAGAAACCCAAGCAGAGCACTGAGGTCGGGGATAGGGTTTCACTTCTGCCGGGGAGCAGGACCAAGTGTTGCCTGTCCCATGACGGAGCGGTTTTGGGGAGAAAAATGGTCTTTTCCACAGCGGGGAGCAGGCTGTGGGAAGGAGGGGGCAGTGCACGGCTGCGCGGATGCCTGCCTCTGCCTGCCTGCCCCAGCTGCTGCTGCGGAGCCGCTCGGCACTCTGTGCCGTGGGCAGGATGCTGAGTCCAGGGGCACCCGTCAGGGAATCACATCACCCCAAATCTGTGCCCAGCAGCTGTAGCCCCCAGCCTGACCCCCACAGGATCTCTCTTCTGGGCTGTTCTCAGGAATTTCATAAGAATTTCCTCTCTTTTTCATCTCCGCCTCCCAACTAATCACCCAGACACAGCACAGGCACCCAAAAAGGAAGGCTAAAGACACATAATTTCTCACTGGGGCACTGGATTTCTTCTTGTTTTGTTATTTCTCCTAACCAAAAAGCTGAATCAGCTCAACTAAAAGGTACAGACCCACCAAAACCTTGACAAATGCTGACATCTAGCAAATCCACAGACGAAGCTGGTTTGCTATACCCATCACTGCGGTACCCCAGCCCCAAACTGGGACAGGCTCAGCACCCCCAGTAACAGCACATCAATGCGGAGACCTGCAGGGAAGCAAACCTCACCCCCAAGTTGCACCAGGTTCCCCAAACCCCAGGGGATTGCCGTCATACCCTGGGGAAAAAATTAGTAAAATACTGCAAAAGAGGCAGAGCTGAGACCTGCTGAGGCTTCATTTATACTCTAAGAGCTTATATTACGAAAGATCATTTCCAAAGCCAGGGGCAGTGATGAATTACAGCAGCGTCCGGAGCTCAGAAGCTGCAGGGCTGGCTGCAGCCACCCATGTCGGTGATTCGTCCTGATACGCAGCGCGGATTTCATCACCCACTTGTTAGCAGAGGAAGTCTGGGAAGAGCACCCATGGGTGCTGCTGGGCCAGGGGAGTGGTTGTCAGACCCGAAGGGCGCATCGGTTTGGGATGCTGGGCCTGCTCCCCCGTACAATGTCTTCCTTACAGCTATGGTGTCAGCGCGAGGGACAGTGGCAGCATGGTGACAGCCCCCTGCTCCGAGGGTGCCAGGCTGCCGTTCGGCAGGGCCAAAGGTGAGCGGAGGTGGAACTGCCATTGCACAAGCGTAGAACGGGGCAGAACTGGTTGTGTGGCGGCAGCCAAGGAGGAGGAGGTGGGGATTAACCCCACGATCGAGACCAACATGAGCCGTCAGGATCCCACCGCAGCCGGCGGCGTGTGCCAGCGTGCACGGGCAGAGGCAGGCGCGTAGCATCGCTCGCTCCCGTGCCAC
>NW_010233342.1:9830-11272 GCF_000690775.1 Eurypyga helias
ACCATGTGGAGAAGAGAAGAAAGAGTGGATGGAAAACCATGCAGGAGAGGCTGAGTTTTGGGGAAAAAACATCAGACCTGTAAGAGCCGCCTGCTTGGAGCTGCAGCAAGGGTGGGATTTGCGATGCCACCAAGGGAGCAGCAACTGCAAGGAGGGTCTGCAAAGATGAAAGGAGGACCAGCAAATTCAGGATTGGACCCCTAAATCTGCTTCCTTGCTGCCTTGTAGAGCTCCAGTTTTTAAAATAACTTTTAAACCCCAATTTACAGCTGATTTTCCACCAGGTGCAGGCCAAACCATGCAATGCCACTGACCCCATGAAGATTTTAGGGATGAAAACAAACACTGACTTGGCCCTTGCACTGTGTGCACAAACACCTCCAGTTTAGCAGGAAAAACACATTAAAGACCCAGAAAGCCTTGGGCGCAGCAGAGATCAGTGTAATCCCCAGAAGGACGAGCTCTTGCAGCCAACCCTGCAGCTGTCCCTCCCCCCAGGCAGCATGGGGGTCGCATGAACAGCCCCCGCTGTCTCCACAGTCAGCTGCCAGCCCCAAGGATCAGGCACCCGCCCTCATCCAGCCTCCAGCTCCTCTGCCCCCAGCACGAAGCCCAGCCCCAGCCAGCACCTGGAAAGGCCAAATCTGGCCCCCAGCAGAGTCCTCCCATATTACTGCTCCCAAACAAAGCAAAACCAGACCATTTTAGCATGGCACAGAGCACACACGCCAGGCTGGCAGGACCCAGCAGCCACAAGCGCTCCCCACTGATGCCCCAGCTTCCCCCAGCCCACGGGGCAGAGTCTGCTGCAGCCCCCAAAGGGGCCAATTCCAACCCCAAATCCAGGAGCTGTTTGTACAAATTGTGATATTTGCATCCCAGGGCTGTGGTGGGGGGCAGAGCCCCCTTGGCAGCCCCTCTATCCCTACAGCCATCCACCCTGCACACCCTCCTCCTCCTCCTCAGGGGAAGGAAGAATCAGGCTGCAGGGGGTCACAATGGGACACCACAGCCAGATACCCCAAAACCACTGTCCCCTCTTCCCCAGACATCACTGGGGCTGTAGCGATTTGCTTTTTTAATACCCAGGTTTGGGTGGGGTTTCCCCCCAACCTCTTTCAATCCAAGCACATTTGGGTAATTAACTTAACGAGGGATTATTTACCACCATCCCCTCCCCAGCAGGGAGAGCTTAAGCCCTGTCTTCTTTTCCATTTGGGGTCCGGCAGAGCCATGGGGTCCTCAAGAAGGAGGCATTTATGGGGTGTAACACCTCACCCCAACCCTCTCTCTGAGCCCAACAGCCAAGTGAGGAGCTCCATCTGCAGGCAAAGCCCTGCCGCTGTCACCCCCAAAACCAGCTCCATCCCCCCAAATTCAGGCGCCAGCACAAGGGTGCTTGGCACATCCCGGGCTCCGAGGCCGAGTAGCTCCCACCGCTG
>NW_010233342.1:11454-12068 GCF_000690775.1 Eurypyga helias
TGCCCCCCCTTCTCCCAAAAGCGTGGGATGCTCAGCCCTGGGCTGGTGGGCTCTCAAATGTGAGACCCAGCCTGATCCATGCCCTGGGGTGAGGAGCTCTTGGTGGGTGCCAGGGGTGGCACAGCCATTGAGCCTCAACCCATAGGGTGCAGAGTTTCCTGCCAGGGACCAAGACCCTGGGCTCAGCCACAGCCTCTCCCCGGGGTCCCCATGACGATGGTGCCAGGCTGGGATGGGGCTGGCAGGGGCGGCAGATGCCGGATCCAGCCAGGGCCATTTGGTAGCCCACGTGCTCCCAGACCTGCCGGGATGTGGCAAGGCCACACTTCTACCTTAAATAAATACCCCCCAGGGTTTTATCACAGTTTGCAGGGCACAAACAGTCACTTTGGGTGATGGAAAACTTCCCACTCGTGCTCGACAGCTCCGGGAAGAAACTGGATCCCAGCACTGACTAATCTGGCCGATCTGTTTGCACCAGCCGGTGTGGCACAGACCGGACGGCGGCGAGACGGGTGCCCTGTCCCGGGTTGTCACGGGCTGCCGGGAGGCACTGCAGACAGAGGCCAATGGTCACATCTAGGCTCGGGGTCAGCCCGAAGCCGCCTTGCGCT
>NW_010233342.1:12294-13383 GCF_000690775.1 Eurypyga helias
AGCTCCTGATTTACTTGCCAGCAGCAGCTGGATATGGATCCATCAGCTTAGCTCCTCTGTGCTGCAAAACTTTAGGGGCTACGCGGCCCAGCGGGACCTGAGCCCTCCTGGCTCTGGGGTCGGGATGATGGTTCTCCAGGTTCTGGCCAGACCAGCATGCTGCTGTGCTGCAGGGATGGACCATGCACACCCCCTCTTTGCAGGGTGTGGATGGACCCACGGGACTGCCTGTGCAGAGCAGGAGCTTCTTCCTTGCATGGGGTCGGACACATGCCTGGTATCAGCAACACCATGGAGGGAACAGCCACCTTCCTTCTCTTCTCAGTAGCCATCTGCAAACACAAGAACCCCATAGCCTGGGGACCAGCCCCAGCTGTAAGTCCTTGCCTTCCCCAAGCTGCAGGGCCACGTGAGACCCGCAGCAGTGGATGGTGCAGGAGGTTTATTCAAAGCCAACTGCACGTGAAAACCAAACCCAGCACAAAACCCAGCCCTGAGCCCTTGGGCATCCCTTGCCCAGGGCTCCAAATCACAGCAACAGAACCCATCCCTGCCCATGAACATCCCCAAATCCCTCTGGGGACCCATTGTGTATCCACCACCAGCCTTTTTGGCCACCACCACCAGAATATCCTGATACCGTAATCAGACCATGTTTTCAGTTTTATATATCAGCAGTGAATAAAGCAGTTGTCATCCACCCTCTGCTCCAGCCTGGCTTAGTTCCCAAAACCTGGCTGGAGGTGTCAACTAATCACAGACTTCCTCCACTTAGCAGCTCAGGGTGAAGGTAATCACTGGTTTGGGTGCCTCTGCTCTTGCCCGGACCGAAACTGCTTACCCCCACCCCTCGGTCCCTGGCGTCACTGCCTGGCCAGGTCTTACCCAACGCGGGTGCACAGCAGAGATGCCGCAGGCTTCATCTCACTCCGGTTCCAAAATGCCGAGTCTGACGCTGACAGTGCCACAAAGGGATGGCCGAGCCCTCTTGCCCACTGATCTGGCAGCTCTTTTACAACTCCGGTGGGCTGCGGGGTCCTGCCCTGGCAGCAGTGTGTCCTGAGGAGGGAATCAGCCATTGTTCCCGCC
>NW_010233342.1:13427-13758 GCF_000690775.1 Eurypyga helias
TCTCCAATAATTAAATACATGCTGCCTTGAAACCATGGCACTGCCCAGCTCCAGATGCCCCTGCTCCCAGGTGCCCTCCAGGTTCCCAAGCCAGAGCCACCGGTGCTGGCCACGCACGTGTCCCTGCGGGCAGGCACCCGATCCGGCAGCTCCGCGGCAGCCGCCCACACGAAACTTTTACCACTCAGCACAGGCAGGGTAATGCCAGGTTCTATCCTCTGCCCTCTCTAGGAAAGAGGGACATTTCCAGACTCCTTGGCACATGGCAATGTAGGGATGGAGGACAAGGACCCCAGTGAGGCTGTGCTGGGGTCGGCAGTACCCAGCATTC
>NW_010233342.1:13818-18867 GCF_000690775.1 Eurypyga helias
TTTTCGGGGCCAGGTCTCCCTGCCAGCTCCCACCACCAGCTTTGCAGGCCAGAAGGGAGAGAGGCTGGGAGGGAAGGGGAGGCTTGGGGCCAAGACCCCTTTGCCTTTTCTTTCAGGAGCATTGAGACGTACTCTGGCAGGGCCATTGTGTTTGCCCAGTTTAAGAAACCGGGGCTAAGGCAGGCACAGACCAGTACCTGTGTCGACTCCATTGGTGCTCTTTGTAGGATCAAGAGATGTTGAGCCAGGAAGGCCTGCAAGACAAAAAACTCCCGGCTCATTAAGAAGCCCATTCTTGGCTTTAGTCGTCAAGAGGAGGGGTTGCACGACGTGGCCCCTGAACCTGGGATGGGCACTGCCTTCTGCTGGGAACAGGACCGTGCCCATCCCCGGCATCAGCTCTGCCCCAGCATGGCAGGTCGGTGCCACCCTGGGTACAAACAGCAGTTGGGTGCTGCTGTCCTTGGGCAGGTGCCTGTTTCCTTGCCGCTCCGGCCAGAGGCGAGGCGAGGGCAGCCAGGGCCCTGACGTAACGCGCTGTGCCCGGGAGGCAGTGCCTGGAAGGGAGTGAGCCGGCTGGTCAGGGTGGGAAGCCAATGCGCTGTGTCATTCCTTTGGGCTGGAAATTTGGTTGGGAGCCAAAGGGCTGCCCAAATCCAGCTGGACTCCAAGAACGCACCCCCCATCTCCCCAGGTCTTGCATGGCCATAACCTACTTCCCCACTTTCGGCTTCTGTGGGGAGGTGATGGTTGAGCCAAGGGTCTGGGGAGAGGCTCTACTGTCCCAGCTCCATCAAACATGGATGGCTTCCATCTTCTTGCCATGCTTGGGGGTGCATCCAACCACTATCCTGTGTGCCCACCCTGCCCATTACACAAGGGGCAGCCCCCTGCCCCAGGCACACCGACTTTCTGAGGCGGAACTGCACCAAGCCCACCTGCCCGGGAAGAGCCCATCCTTCCCAGTGGGCAGGGGCAGCCCTCTGGAGCCCTGCCGAACCTGCCTCCCGTGCGTGCCACCGCACCGAGGGCAGTTTTTGTTTCTTCTTCAAGGCAAGCGCCCAGATGCGCCCTGCCAGCCAGAGGGATAACTCACACACCGCCTGGCAGCTATTTCATCAGCACGGCCGGACCCATAAAACCAGTTAGCTTGGAAAAACAGGGACTCTTCTAATGATACCTTTGGAGCAGTGGTGCTCTGGATCCCAGTCCACCAAGGGAATATCTGGAGGAGCCCGGAGGAAGTTGCGGGTCGGCTCTGGCTGGCACACGGCTTCATCCCCAACCTTGCCGGCAGCACCAGGTGAAGAAGACATCCCCCATCCCCAGCGCCCCAAACCCCAGCATTTTGCAGCCTCCTAGGAAGACACGAAGGCCAGGAAAGCTGTTAATCCTGCAACCGGTTTTGCCACAAAAGCAAAGTCTCCCCAGCCCTGTTCCCTCAGCTTTCCCCCTCCCATTGTGAGCCGTTGCAGGCAAATCCAAGGTGCTGCTCCTTAATCCCATCCTGGGGAAGTGGGAGCCACCCTGACCCAAGAAACCTTGCCAATGCATTTTATTACCGATTTCAGTGAGGTCCTGCTGGGATTGGGGTCAGCGGTGCCCAGAGATCACTGGCAGGAGGGCAAAGTGGGGCAAAGCAAAAGAGGGAGGAGGCCCATGAAAAAACAATAGGGCTTAGAATAGAAACCAGGTTAGGGCTAAACTGTGGGTGGTAGGAGCTGTCATGGCAGGTAGAGCTGGCTGCCGCCAGCCATGGGAAACTGGGGGCTTCAGAGCCCCCCTCAGCATTCCCACCAGGTTTGTGGGGTTGCCAGTCCTCCAGTGTCAGGAATCACTGCGCTGGAGGGCACAGAGGGAGAGGAACCAGAGGGACAAGCCTGGGTCCAAAATGAACAAGAGCTCAGATTTAAAACCATCCCTTTCTCCTGCAAGGTCCAGAGGGCTGGGGTTTGGGACTGCCCCTCTGGAGGGTCCTTCCTTCCCCAGGAAAGCCACCTTTGGGGCAGCCAGACAGACCCAGCATTAATAGACACTCAGATAACAGTTCTGCAGAAAACGTAGGGTTTGGGGTTTTTTTTCTTTCTTCCTGGATGGGAAAAGAACAATCAACAATGAGCCAAGCTCGGCGCACAGTGAGATAAGACCGACCTCCCGCAATGCTCACGGCAGCAGGACGAGCGTCACCAGGCACTTGGCACAGCCCAGAGGGTTCCCCCGAAATGCGCAGAGGACTCACGAGGTGCCACCCACACTGCTCCGGCAGCCACCAGCCCAGGGAGCCCACAGGCGGCCGGATCCGCCAGCAAACGCAGGAGCCGTCCCACGGCTGCGTCCTCGGCTGGGCCGTGTCCAGCTGGATTCAAGCAGGGAGCTGATAGCGGGATTTACTGAGGGAGGCTGGAGGCTGTTCTGGGAATAGCCCCACTACCTGGCACAAGCCTGCTTCCCGAGCAGGATATCACCTTCTGGCGTGTGGCATAGGTGATGGCCCCGGAAACCCGGGTGATTTTCTGGGAGAGGGATGACTAAGACTTGTGTTTTGTTGGGAATAGAGGTGAAACCAGTCCCCTTGGAGCTGATGGAAAGTTCCCTTGGAGCACCCCAGGTTCAGCCTGCATGTGGAAAAATGGCTTTCCCCAGCCCATAGACCACTTCCACCCAGGATTTTACTCCATCTGCTCCAGACTGGGAGAAAACCCAGTCAGCTGTGACAAACAACATCCTTATGTCCTCCGTTTCCCCCAAACAGCAGGTCTCCCTTTCCCATAGTGAAAAGCCCTGCAGTCAATAAAATTACCTTTCCAGAAGACAAGTCCACAGTAGTGTCATGAGAGGGTTCCCATGCCCATCGCCAGCCCCTCTGAAGCGCTGGGCACGTTGCCCTCAGCCCCCTGGGAAGGGTCTGCTGGTTGCAGGGCTGGTGGGGAGGACATCTGATGAGGGATGGCCAGTGCTGCCAGCTCCCCCTCTCTCTTCATGTGCCTAATAATTTTGGGGAAGAAACAGCGTAAAAAGATGCTTTCGTCTAGACTTCAGTCCCTGCTGTTAGGGCTGGGCCAGTTCTTGGCATCATCTGTTCCTGGGATGGTGAGAAAGGGAGTTACAGCCCCCTTCAGAGAGGAAAACCTCCATCCCGTGCCACCTCCTCCAGACCCCGGTATCCACAGGATGACTGGGGAGGGCTGGGGACCTGCTTTCCCCTCACCAGCATGGAAAGCCACCCAGGAGGCACCCTCAATGCCAGGCCCTCTCCCCTTCATCTCACACACGGTCAAAGCCAGCCCCAGCTTGGGGACAGTGTCCTCAGCCACGAGGCTGGTCCTGCCCAGGGAAAGGTGGTTTGAGCACGTGGCGGAGCCGAGCGCAGCCCTGGGCCGGGTGAGTAACACCTTCGGCCGGCTGCCTAGAATACCGAGGGTTGATCTATCACCCGGTGCCGGGGGCGAGGAGGTGTGCTGCTGCGCTGGCATCCAGAGGCCCTCTTGGCACCTCCAAAATGCCTCCTGGGGTCAGGGAGCCTCTCCCTGCTCCTGTGAACAGGGCTGACCCGGCTCAGGACAAGGTCCCAGCACTCACCGGGCTCTCTCCACTCTTCCAGGCAAGCGGTCCCCATGCCCTGCTCCTGCTGTGGCCCCTGAGCCACTGGCCATGGACCCTGATGCCCTCCACCCCAGTCACCCTCAGCCGTGGCTCTTGGGCACATAGACACCCCCAGGACGTCTTCACCCCTCTCCAGGTTGGCTTTTTTCCCTCTGTGGGTGCTTCCTGGTCCCACCGTGCTCCTCCAGGCAGCCTGCGCATCCCTTGTGGGTACCGCTCTGGGATGCCACTGCCGCCCAGGGCTTTTGTGGGGGATACCCAGCATGGGGCAGGGGGCTGGGTCATCCCTGTTCCTGCAGGCATTATCCCAGAGTGGGAGCAGGGCTCCAGTCACAGACACGCTGGTGCTGCTGCCGGCACCCTGCCCGTGAGGGCTTGTATAACCTCTTACGTCAGGCAGCGCTGGGCCGTGGCCGAGCTGGCTCCTGCTTCCCTCCCTGCCCGCACCAGCATTATGGCGTTTCCTGAGGCTCAAAGCTCCGAGGTCTCACTCCTTGGGGATCTCCATACCTGCTGGGTGCTCCATGGGCCCATCTCCCCTGCAGCCTTCCATGAGGATGCTGGTGGGTGCTGTCACTTGGGGATGCTCCTCCTCCACCTTGGGAAGCTTTGGGGCACAGTCCTACTTCACACAGAGCAGCCTTCCCAGCCGTCTTCGAAAACAAACTGAAAAAGGGATGGTTTCATGCTTCTCCCAGGGAAGAAGGGGCAAGATAAAGCCAGGGCTGCTCCCTGGCCACAGCAGAGACAAGCCCAGCACAGCCCAGCGCAGGCCAGAAAGCCTCTACCTCCCCAGCCGTCCCTGGCCTGCTTTCCAAACCCGACCGGCCAGGTTTTGGGGCGCTGGAGGTACGCCAAAGCACCAGGACACTGGGGCGAGGGCATTCCCCGGCGCCAGAGCGGGCAGGACACCATGCCAAGAACAGCACATGCTGCTCATCTCCCCTTCCCAGCCCCCAGAACACGAGCAAAAGCCCTGGGCAGATGTGCGAGCAGTGGCTGGCTCACCTCTGCCTGCCAGCGCACTCGAGGGCCGCACAGCACCCATGAAAGCCCCAAATGGGTTCCACACGACCCTGGGCATGGGCAGCCGGGCCCATATGCTGCTGCTGAGCACCCACCGTCGCCCCTCGAGCATCGCTCATGGGTTGCAAAGGGCTGCAGGGTTCGTTTTGGCATTCTGTGTCCTTATGTAAGGGAGCAGGAGAGCGGTGGGGATGAGCCCTGCTTTATAGGTCAGAAAATGGAGGTGCGGGGCAGTTAGGGGATTGGGCTAGGTCAGCCCGTGAGTCAGTGGCAAAGGAGGGACCGGCTCGGCAGAGGCTTTATTAGCTGGTGAGGGGTGGAGCAAGGCTCCGCAGGCAGGCGAGGAGCCACGCTGAGACGCGGCATCGACCGAGCAGGGTCTCGCTCTCCCACTCACCGCGGGCCCCACAACCCCGAACC
>NW_010233342.1:18899-19140 GCF_000690775.1 Eurypyga helias
CCCCTGAGGGGGTGGCCAAGCCGCTCGCCCCCCGCCGCAGCCCCAAACTCGCCCACAGCGCAGCCAAGAAGGCGGTGATGGAGCAAGGTCAGTGAAACAGGTTTCTCCTCCCGGGTCCCTCAAGCAGGCGTCCTGCCCTGCGCGGGCTGGGAGCCGCGGACTTGTTGACAGCAGCTCTCGTTAGCTCGGTTATTGAGCTGGGATCTCGGCTCCGGAGGTAGCAGCTCTGGTGGGGCCACGG
>NW_010233342.1:19255-35393 GCF_000690775.1 Eurypyga helias
CGTGTATCTCCCCATCCTTCCCTGGGGGGTTGGCAGTGCTGCGCAGTCTTCCCTGGCCCAGGAGCCCCTCGCCCTGGGAGATGGCTCTGAAATGCCAAGGGGGCTCAGGGCAGCTGGAATAAGGGGTGTTTGCTTGGGAGCTCTGCTGTGTCAGGGACCCAGAGGGGTTTGGGGGCAGCAGCCCAGGCTGACCTCGGTGCCATCGTCCCCACAGCCAACCCCGGGTGCCGGCACACCAGCCAAGCAGCCGGTGCCAAGCTCAGGGGTTGGTTGTTGTTGTGGAGAAGGGCCAGGCTGGGGGTTTATCACAGCCAAGGTAGGAGGCAGCATCCAAGCCAGCTGCCAGGATCCTTCCTCTGCCCTGTTCAGGCCTTTAACCGTCTGGTCGGAGCTCCTGTCCGCTCCTGTGCGCTTCTCGCCAGCACTGCCCACGGCTGATGGCACTACACCCCAGGGGTGGGGAAACATGGGGGTGAGGGTCCTCACTGCCAGTGCTGGGTTTGCTGCGACACGGCCACGCCAGCCAAGCTCCGTCTTTTCCCAGCTGTGAGATAATGGGTCGGGAACAAAGGGATGTTGTAGCAGCCGGACCCGTTCCCGGTGCTTCCTGCGAGGGCAGAGCCCATCCTTGGATGAGAGCTGTGTCGTGCTCCGCCTGCTGCCAGCAGCACCCTGCGGCAGCCTCACCAGAACCAGGGAGGGCACCCCAAAGAAATCCATCCCCTCCAGGGCTTAAATACTTGTGTGGGACTTACTGACCGGGTTTAGGCGGTTTCTGGGCTGGATCACCCCTTGCAGCCCTACGCATGCTGCAGTCCTGCAGCGGGTCAGGTGGTCCAGCCTCCAGTGACAGCCACTCCTGGTCCCACAGGGATCTTCGTGGCGAGGTGGCTCTGCCAGCTTTGGAGAACGCTGTTGAGTTGGAGCTTGATGTCCTGCAGCAGGAAAGCAGAGTTGTCAAAGTGCATTCTAAATGGTTAAAGCTCAGGCAAAGATCAGGGAATAGGAGTAGTGAGGCTTTCCCTGTCCCTCTAAAAAAGCAGGAGGCTGGGAGATAGTGAAGAAAACGGGGTTTCAGGGCCATGCCAGAGTAAGCCAGGAGCCTGGGTGCCATGGGGGACCAGGGATGTTCAACAGCTGGGGACAGGGGCCTGGGGGTGCCTGTGCTCGCAGCACACTCACCCCCAGCTGCACTGTCAGTGCTCAGTGGGATGGATCCAGACCAGCACCATGTACCTGACTGCAGCCACATCTTCATCCCCACCTGTACTCCACCACTGCGAGCCCTTAAATCCCTCCCTCTCTCATGAGGTTGAGGAAGGAGCCTGGGAGAAAACATCTGGCTTTTCCAGCTCCATGCAACCCTGCAGCTCCCACTTACCCCCAGCCCACCCAGCCTGAGCACCAAAGGGGACTCGGGGGGGTCTCACAGCAGGGGCAATTCCTTACATGGTTCTGCAGAAGCAGCTCCATACCCCTGCTGAGGCTGGAAAAAGTTATTGCCACCGCAACCCTACAATTACAGAGCAAACCTGTGCCCTGGCCCTGCGCCGAGCCCCGTGGGAGGTGCTGCCCTGCTCCTGACCCTCAGGCAGCGGCAGTCAGGGATTTTAGCTTAACACCCAGGAGGGAGCATCTCTCTACCCTGCACCTTGAGCACCGTGGGCAGACCACCTAAGGCAGATGGGCCTGGGGCACTGGTGATGCCCCGCACCTTCCTCTGTCCTGATTTCCCCCCAGGGAGGCTCAGTGCTGTCTGTGGGTGCGTCCCCACGCTCCTCCGGCCGCCCTGGCTGAGAGCGAGCCGGAGCGATGAGTACCGGGGTGATGGGTACGGGTGCGATGGGTGCCGGTGGCAGACACTTGGTGGCAGAATGCATGGCACCGGCTGAGATCTTGCTAACATTTGTGAATTGCGTGAAGCAGATGTAGAAAATAATTTGCGCCGTCGATACCTAAAGGCACTCCATTTCTCCCGCTTTCCTGGCAGCTCTCTCTCAAGGAGGACATGCTGAGCCGTGTCCATGTTGTTGCCTTTTGTGGCCACTTTGGTTTTTGGAACAGCCATGGAGGGTCCCAAAAGCCACTCAAAGCCCCTGTGTGGTGCTGCATCCAACCCAGGCCCTATCAGTGCCATATCCTGGCCTGTGCCTGGCTGTCAGGGGAGCAGGGGAGGCACCGTGCAAGGCACGGGAAAGCCGAGGCATGCCAGGGGTGTTCTGCACAGACCCCCTTCCCGGTCGCCTCCGTTCCTGCCACCATGCTTACTCAGCCGCTCGGCCAGGAAGTGAATCCCAGGTGGGATGGGCAGGAAATAGTTAAGGAAATGGTGTGCAATGGCCAGTGCTGGCCTGGCAGGTCCCGGACCGCAGCGTCACTCTCCAGTGTGGGCACCTTGGCTGTCACCAGCTCCGTGTGAGGACGGAGGAGAACAGCATCAGGCAGGGATGCGGACTAGATGCTGCTGCCCAAGGGAGATGCCTCCCCATGGTCCCCTCCACCCGTAGGACATACCTGGTGTCCCATGGATGATGTCCTTTCTTGGTTCCCATGCCAGCCCCATGTGGCATGGCTGAGCACACGTGCTGCCCATGGGGAGCAGGCAGTAACCCCAGTGCTGCTGCCGGATGCGGTTCTCAGCAGCCAAGGAGGGATGCTGCAACACTCACTAGGCACCTCTAAACCCCCATCTCCAACAGCACCCCTGCACACCCTCAGTCACCCCCAAAAACCTCCTTTGCCTTCTCCTTCCTCCAGCCCGCAGTCCAGGGGCCCAGCCAGCACCTAAGAACAGGGAGACAAAAACACCTGAGTGACAGTGAGTGCCAACACTGTCCCCCTTGCATCAGCCGCACAGGGGTAAGGTCAGGGCCTGTGAATTGGCATCACATGTGAGCGATGCTCTTCCGGCTGAGGAGCTGGGGATGTCTAGCTCAGGGATGGGGTGTCCGTGCTACAGCCAAGCTATTGGCATGGACTTTCAGCCTCACTCTGCTCCCTACATGCCACCTCTTGCACCATCAGGGACAGGGAAATACGTGGCCAAGCTGAACCCAGGGGACTGGTTCTGCTGGAAGCCCAGTTTAACGCAGTCACAGGGTGGTTTGGCATTGATGGCTTGGGGTGTTCAGGGATGGCCATCCCCAGGGTTGCATGTTCCCTGCCATGGAGATGCTGCCACCCACCAGCACTGTGCCATGGGACTCACACCGGGCCCAACCGCTGGTGGGTGCGAAGGCCGGTGTTTGCTCGCTGGCAGTGCCGGGTCGGGGAAACCTGCCACATGGCTCAGTTTCTGTTTGGGAGGGTATTTAAGGGTGTTCTCCAGGGTGTGCCAGGCCCGGCCTCCACCCTGCTTTCACAAGCACCCTCTCCGAAAGAAGTTTGTTGTTCTCCGCCATGGAGCAGATGCAATTAGCACCATCGAGGTTCCCCCGTGGAGGCCAGGCTGCCAGCGGGCAGAGCAGTGACAGGGCCTGGCTGTGCTAAAGGGCTGGGGACAGCCACATCCCATGCCCAGGGCAAGCAGAGCCTGGCTCCATCACGAGCCAGGCAGGATGCAGCAGCCCAGCTGGCTGGGGGCAGCTGGAAGCCAGCTCCTGGGTCACAGGGGTTGAACACTCTGTCCTGTAAGGGCTGTGTCCCCTCACTTGGTTGGGGACGATGTGGTTTCAAACTGAGGACCACAGCCAAGCAATACACAGGAGCCCAAAGAGTGGGCGCTTGCTCCAGGGCTGCTGGCACCCCTGACAGCCACCCCCATGCCCACAGACCTCCTCCCCACCTGACCTGGGGCAGCCATGGGCCTGAGACCATCTCTCAGGATCTGCAATGCTGTGTTGGTGCCACGGCTCAGTTTTGGCCTCTCCCTGCAGCTGTGGAGGTGACCGCATTGGTCTCGGGGCTCGGCAATCCTAAGCGGCATTTCTGGGCTTGGCCTTAGCTTTGCTGGGATATGTCCCATGGCACTTGGGTACCATCACATCACCAAACCTTTTCACCAGCTCTTTGGAGGAAAGACAAGTTGGGAGAAGGGATCTCTGTCTCTGTCAGCATCAGCTTGACATCAGCAACTTCTTGGGTGCTGCTAAGCAAAAACGCAAAGTTAGGGAGTACGTAAACCCCAGCTGCCTGGCAGACCCCAAATACCCACCACCTACCAGTGCCTGGCCCATGAAAGGCTCTGGCAGATGCCCAGCCAACAGATCCACTTCTCCCTGTCATCTGCTGCAATAAACTGCTCCCCGTTGCCCTGGAGTGACCACAACATCAGCCAGGGCATACAGCTCCCCTGCCGTGTCCGGAACAAGCCCAAAGGCACGATTTATGCCTGAGGGAATTGGAGCTGGGAGCTGGTTTGTGGCAGGCAGCCGGTGTCCTGCCAGCTCTCCAGAGCAGAGGGCTTGGATGAAGTCATGCATGTGCATGAGGAAGGGGGTGAATTTAGCCAATGTAACCTCACCTGAAAACCGGCCTTAGGTTACGGGTCCGGCTGGCAGCAGGGCTTGGCAACTGTCCTGCATCCCTGCTGCCTCACAGCTGCAGTGGTCCCCATCCTGCTCTCCCAGAGCCGGTCCCAGCAGAGGGAGCTGTGACATTTGTGAGCTGAGCCACCACCCTCCCTGCTGGGATGGCAGCCTCAGGCTTTGGAGAGGGACCAAAGAAAACAGTGCTGGGGCCCCAGCCTTTGCAGCCTTCATGGAGAACTCGCCGACTCAGCACATCTGATCGCTCACCCTTTTGCCTGGAAATCAAGCCAAGAGTTATGTGGAATTTGTAATTTCAAATATAAAAGCACTTTTAGCTCTTAAAACTGCTTTAAAAACCTCCTCAGTTTACATCCAGGAAGACAAATCTCAGACCTTCAGTGCAGCAGTGGTGTTTAGCTGATGCTGGAGCATCTCCGTGTGCAGTGGCAGGAAGCTGGGACCCCACACCTCTCCTGGTGGGGTTTCAGCCTCTTGGGGAGCAGTAGGACAGAGAGACACCTTGCAAAGGGTATTTCTGGCTTGCAAAGAGCATTTTCTCTCCCCTACACACACACACACACAGGGTACACAGGCAGGGAGCAGCGTAGCTTCACGCCAAACAAATCCCCAACCTCCAAACAGCAAAGCCACAACCTCTGCAGCTCCGACAGGACAAGCGTGGTCCAGATCCCAGCCAGACCCAGGGTGAGCACACACAGGCTGCCAGGAGTCACTGTGCTCAGGTCATTCCTTATCATTTGCATCCCTGAGATAAGGCTGGATAAGCAGTACCAGTAACAACGGGCGGCATTTCTCTGATCTGGTAGTTTGCATCACAGCCTGAACAGGCATGTTTCCAGCACCCAATGGCAAGGGGGCTGTTGTCTCTCTCCCATTAGGATATGTCACTGCCCAGCTCCCCAGCCTGTTGCTGCACCCCAGGCACACTCTGGCAACCCAGAAGCCAGTGGAGCTGGGAGCTGAGGGCCCAGGGAGTGTAACAATCAGCAAGAGAAACAATGGGTCGGTGCAGAACACCTAACGCTACAGTTCAGGTCATCAGGAATGCTTGGAAGAGGCTCTGGGCTGCAGCCTGGGAAGCTCCTGGAGGCAAAAGTCAAGGTGCTTCGCACACAAACTGGTGATGCATCCCAGTGCCCTGGAAAGATGGGACAGAAATGTTGTCTCCGTGGGGCAGCTGTTTGACCACTGGAAAGCAACTACTGACATGTTCATTTGGGATTGTTGCCCTCAAGACAGCACAGACTGGACTCATGGATGTGCTGAGCACATTCTGGTTGAAGTCAGGGCCGGCACATCTCCAGCTGAAGGGCCCTGAGCCACGGTAATCAAAACTCACTTTTCCAAAAACACAGGATCAAACAATGCAACCAAGAACCAGGAGAAAGATCAGGACTCCCTATCCCTGTGCTCCTCTAGCCCGAACCCCAAATCAATCACTTAAGAAAGAACGGATTGTAATGGTTTATTTTGGATCCCTTTGAAAATACCACCACATATCTCCTTCCATTCGTGGCATCGTGTGGTCTCTCCGCCCGTGACAGCGCAGGGTCCTAGCCAGCTGTGCAGCACACTTCTTCCTCCGTCGTCCCTCCAAGGCTGGCAGGTTGGAGCTGCCTTGTCCGATCTCAGCAGTCGTCCGTCCGCACCAGGTACTGCCTGGGAGCATCGCACAGACAGGAAGCGGAGCGAGGGAACAGGAGGGCAGTCCGGAGGGACTGGTGGGGATGGCTGTAGCTTTCAGCTGCCCCAGGAAGGGAGTCTCTGGCTTGTGTTTTCTGGCAACTTAGAACCGGGTTTGTTTCTTGATCATTAAAAAAAAAGAGCGATGATGCTGCTATCTGCAAAGGGAAAAAAAGAGAAAAATCTATCAGCACCCTGAGGATCCAAGACTGAGCTGCACTGAAAACCAGCAGGAAACAATATTTCAAGCGTGGGAAGCCTGAACAACACAGTGGATTAGGGTGTCAGTGGATGTGACAGTGGGGAAAGCCACACTAATCCCTGACCTTCTCCTCTATAGTAGGCACATGGTCCTTCATACCAAACCAACCAAACCCTGGAAACACCATGAAACAGCAACAACCCCAACCCAGATATGCAATCTCCAAAGGCCTGAGTAAGATCTCAAGCATTTGGGGAAGGATTCCCAATGCCACTGGGCACTGCCGTCAGCCTGCTCCCACCAGGAACTGCGGTCGATTTCCTAATGCCTTCGAAAGGTGAAGAGTCAAGACAAGCCTGAGCGTGGTCAAAAATCCCAGCTACAGGGACTCAGAAGAATCAGACCACAGAGCAGTCTGCATTCATCTCGGTTATGAAACAGAACAAGGGCTTCGCATCCTGCCCAGCCACATTAGGGCTGTTGAGTAATGAACTAACGCTATTGCCACCTCTCCGAACTCTCATCGTTTCCACACGAGCAGGAATTTGCCCACACACAGAAGCACTGAGGTTACCTGGAGTCCTACCCTTCCAAGTGTGTTGAAAACAAGACCTTACATTATCCACATCTCCACCTGCTGAAGGGTTTAATCGCCCAGAGGCCCCATCTCCTACTTACAGTTCAGTATCTACAATGACATCTGGTTTCTCCAGAGTTTGTCGTCTCCTCTGGATGGCATCCACAATCTTCTTCCTGGGGCCCAGTGGTATATTGATGCTCTTCAGATCATTGTCTGAACATAGCATGAGGGCCTCCAAGTCAATCTTTTCCTTCTTCAAGATGGAGATGAACTCAAACATGTGCAGGGAAGCCAGAAAAGTCTCCAAGGGGCTGGTGTCTGGTTCGTCATCATCATCTAAGCCCAGCTCCACCTCATCCCAGGGTAGCTCCTCCGCGTTCCTCTCCTGCAGGCTGTTGGCACTGCCAATGCTATCATTGAGACTTGGCGAGCGCTGCAGGTGGCTCCGCAGTTTGACACCTACCCCATCCGTGTTGTCTTCCCCCAGTGTGCCAGCATCCTCCCGGCCGATCCCAAAAAGCCCACTGCTGACATAATTGCGCCGGAACACCATGGTGCCCAGCCCAGGGCGGTTGAACAAGGAGTCATGGCCAGAGTCAGTGCTGACTTCCGAGTGGGCCGAGTCCATGTGCAAACCCGGGTCACTTATGGCACGGGAGACGGTGTCTTCATCCGTGAGGAACATGTCTCGGATATTACGCCGGGTCCACTCCTTGGGGCTGGCGTATGTGCCTTGCTTCACAAACATGACATCGTTCCCCAGCTGCAGGCCAGACAGAGACCGCACGCTTTTCCTCCCATCCTCGTAGATCTTGAAAGTCCCGTCGACCTGCTTCTTCTTCTCTAGCTTCTTTTGTATTTTCGTCTTTCCCTTGGCTGTCCCATGGATGGTGGCTTGTGAGTATGGCAGGGAAGTCACCATAGACATGTGTTGGAACTTCTTGCTTAACGTGCTACTCGAATAGCTGGAGAAACTCATGGTGTCCGAATTATCCGACATCTCCTTTCTGTACCGCTTCTCCATCCTTTCATGGTGCTTCTTCTGCAGCTTCACGCAGTCCTTTATCCGCCGCTCCGCATCCCGAAAGGCCTTGTCCTTCAGTTTGCTCACCAGTTTGGGGTTGAGGCTGCTCTGCTTAGCAGCAATAGAGTCCAGGTAACGCACACATTCCATGTGCCCCTTCATGGCTGCCATGTCCAGCGGGGTGTGGTAGTCGTTGTCCAGGCACCAGATGTTGGCCCCAAAAGAGATGAGGAAGGAGAGGCAGTTCAGGTGGCCGTTGGCTGCTGCCAGGTGGAGAGGGGTGTTCCCCCAGATGTCACATTTGTCTGGATCACCCCTAGACAGCAAGGAAAACAACAGGTTAGCATGTAGGCATGGCTGGGCAGGCTCGACTGAGATACTCCCAGTTGTACAGAGGCAAACCATCACCATGAACTGTTGCCTCCTCAAAACATCAAGCTAACATGCTTCCAGCACCAATAGCTTACTTTTAAGGGGTTCTTCTGGGGGCACGTACCATTCACGTGGAATCACATGCCTGACATTCAACTCTAATTATTGTTGTGACTTGAATTTAGTTCTCAGAAGGCAATGTTCCTACGTTAAAATGAGTTTTGGAGGGACTGGAGACAGATTCTGGATAGCCCAGAACGGAGCTCTGGAGCTGATTCTAGCTCAGCTTGTTTTAACATTTCAAATCTCAAGCATCCTATTACATGCTAGTCAGATTCAGTCTTCAAATCTTGGTTTCATTCAGATTCTATGGAGAAACATCCCAAAAATATCTCTCCCCACACCACACCCTTGTGCAGGACACCGGGGGTTCCCACCATGAAACGGCCACCCTCAGCATTGGTTCTGAAACCCACCAGCAGCTGCACCTTCCCATTCTCCTGTTGCTTGGTGCCTGGGGGAATTTGGGGCACAAGTGGGTGTCAGTAGAGAATAAAAGCAGAGTTGCTGGCATTCGCCTTGGGGTTGGGATTTTGTGGGGGTTCTTGCCGTACCACGCTTGGTTTCGATTGCACGGCTTGAAGCGCCTTGGTATTAGCACATCCTGAGAATCCAGTTTCAGAGAAAGTGGAGATTAGGTTTCTGCACTCCTCAAGAGCTGGACACTCGACTACTGCCATTAGCATCCCTTCTCACACCCTGCCAACCCCTACACCAGCAAGCTGCTGGCAGGGCACAACCACTTGCCCACATCTCCTGCTTGCCATGATGGGATGGACGCAAGCCTAGGACTGAAGGGAAGTCTGTCCTCCTGACATTCCTCTGTATTTATGATCTACTGAAACAAGAGATAGTTCACACCCTTGCTGGCAGCAGCCTTTGCTCCAGCGTGTGTGCTAATGATATGCAGCCAGCAGCAGTATCTGTCAACAAGGCGCTCTCCCTCCCGGCACATGGATAAGGCAAAGCCTTTTATTAAGGTTGTGCAGCTCCACCACCCTCAAGAGCAACTCCCTGCAGGCAGCGGGGCTCTGGCTCAGCACAGGTCCTGCCCGTTTCCACACCACCCTTTCCATGAGCTCGAGGGGAACCAGGCACTGTCCCTCTGCCACAAGGACCCTAGCTCCAAGCCTTGGTGGCACTAGGACCATGCACACTTGAGACCTTCATCCCATGTTATTCCTTGTTTCTTTAGGACCTTCATCCCGTGTTACTTTATTCCTTGCTTCTTTAGGACCTTCATCCCGTGTCACTTTATTCCTTGCTGCTTTAGGACCTGAGTTGACAGGAGCTGGGAGCAGCAGAGCCCAGAACCTTCTCCCCAACCTCACGTGCTCTGTGCCTGTCTCACCTGAGAGTCTGAAAACTACTCCAGAGAAAGAGCATGGAGATCACAGGAGCTGAGGGACTACTTTGCCCTGTCAGCTTGGCATTGTCATCACTAGTGCCCAGGCACAAGACCCAGTCACAGCCTCATCCAGCACATCCACCTTCCCATACCCTGCTGCCTGCTCTGGACACTGCTCTTCAGGGAACTGCGGAGCCGGAGCAGAGCCACCCAACTGGTGTAATGACTAAATTGCAATCCGCAGGTTTTGCCGACATCTCAGCTACGTAGTGCTGAAGGGAAGTGATTCTGCCAAAGGCAGAAGCAATAAGGATGGCATCCAGAGGTTAAGCCAGAGCATGATCCTCCTGGCTACATTCCCCAGGAGCTGCTATGAGCTCCACTCAACCTTCCCATTGTGGGAGCATCAGCAGTGGCTCTCCACCACACACACTATTTTCACAAAACTTGTAGAAACTTAGTAACTCCAACCTTGAGCTTGCAGCAAGACTTAGTCAACAGGCTCTAAACTGTGTAAGGGCCAAAAAGGCCCACAAAAACTGCAGGACTTTTGTATCCAGAGCATTCCACATCCCCCACAGAAGCACAGAAAGGCTTTAAAGACGGGTGCTAGGGAAAAGGGCAGGAGATCACAGGGTTGAGGAGCCATGAAGCCAGCAGAAGCAGAGGAGGAAGCTGCTGGTACCCTGGTAATGCCGAGTTTCCAGGAGGACCAACTCCCCAGCCCTCGCCCCTACCCTCGTAGTGGCATGTCCAGGCTGGGAAATTCATTGGGAGGATAAATATTTGATGAATTGCAAGAGAGGAGTAAATTATTGATGGAGCTGGATTAAAGAGGCAGTGAAACTGAAACTGCCGGCACTGGCGGTGGGACTCCAGCGCGCCAAGGGCTGTCCGTTTGTTTACATGTGCTCCGAATGGGCACATGCGTGCCCAACACATGTGGGCAGATAAGCCAGGGCACCAGGAGGGTCCCAACATGTACGCGGGCTCACGGTGTGGACAGTGACTTAGCAGTGGACTCACCAGAAATAATCTTGCTCCCCAAGCCAAGTGTGGATGCTGGATTCATAAAGTGCATCTCAGAGCCCGTTCTCATGTCTATCTGGTTCAGGTGGCAAAGGGCAAAGCCAGGAAGGTCTTGGGAGACTCATATCTGGAAGTCTATTTTCCTCATGCTTTTTACCTCCTCGGAGAGTGAGAGGAAAGAGCATCAAAACCAGGTTTCCCTGGGCATTTCCGCTCTCTAGAAACAAGACTATTAGTGCAAAATTAGACCTCTAGGTCCCTTTGCCTTAGAAATGCCTGCTGCAGGCGCTGAAAATGCATCAGAAGGAAAAAAGAATGGCGACTCGCAAAGTAGAGGTGCCTGATCCAGCACAGATAACGAACATGAGGCCCTGCCTCTGGCAGGTGTCCGCCTCAGCAAAACCTCACCTCCGGGGCGCTGCACACGAGAGATGCTGACTGCAGGGTCCACTAAGTGGGAACGTATTTTAATAACAGGTGTGAAGTGCAGCACTTCTCAGCTTCAAAGCGTTTTCCAGCCCTGAGTCAACTCCTGTAATACTCATTACGAAAAACGCTGTTAATTGAGCCCCTAGGTGGACGTGTGCATCTCTTGAGTCATTGCGTTCGCCCTGCGACACGCACGCTCACTCCCTTCCTGCTGGTTTTTCCCACTCCGCTTCTCCCATAGGATCCCAATTAGCTGGGGAATCCGGCAGCACTTACACACGTCCTTCCCTGGCTGCACGTGTGAAGTTCCTCTGATAGCAATGGGCTGGCTCACCCCCTGGCTCACGGGTGTGCGGGAAGGATCGGGCCCTCAGACCAGGAGCTAGCTGAATGCAGCGTGACCATGGTTCCCATAAAAGGTTTTTGGGTGTAGAAAGAGGAAAACATCATTTATGGCTTGAAGGAGAAAAAACCCACCAGATTCAGCATAGCCAGTCAGGGCAATGACCCAAGCAAAGCCGAGAAATGAGAAGAAACGAGGAGGTTTTGGACCCAGAGCAGAACCTTTGTCTTGGTCCACCAGGACCAAGCTTTGTGCAGGTGGTGGTAGGTCAAGGATCCAGCTTTTCTCCAAGTTCAGATCACCCAAAATCCAGCACAGATGCTGAAGGTGAGGTTCATCTCAGGGCTCCTTCGTAGCAGGAGAGAGCAAGGCGAGCAGTTATCCTTAGGGGTGACAGTTAATGCTGCTTGTGCTGCAGTGATGCCTCGGGGCACGTCTGCTGGCTCAGCGCTTCCTCATGCCCAGAACCCCGCTGACTCCAAGCAGCCAGCTCAGGCTCCGGAAGCAACGACGCTGTGGCAGTGCTCCACCCTGCTCCTTCACCTTCCCAGCAAGCCATCCCCTGAGAGGAGGTCCCCACCAACACGGCCACGCTGCTCCTGACACCCACGTGGCCGTCAGCCCCAGGGCACGCAGAGGATGAACATCACCTTCACGTGCTTTGCTGCAATCTCCGCTGCAGCCCTGCTCCAGCCAGGGTGACTGGATTCCCTCGAGCAGCCTGGCTGATGTCAGGAGCCATCTCGTCCCCTCCAACCCGCTGCTGAGCCACACGCATCCCTCTGCCATCAACATCTATAGCATCCGTGACCCCCGTTTTTGTAAGAAAGGAAACTGAGGCACACCTCTACAAAGAAACGCTGGGTGACAACCTGACTGCGGACCTGCCTAGCAGATGGACACATCCTCACCTCTCCAGTGGTCCACTCCAAGGCAAGAAAGTCCTGGCCACTCCTAGCCGAGGCCCCCAGACCCGTGGCTAACTGGAGCTGGACTAATGCCCACCACTGCCGTGGCAGTTCATAACAAACCACACTGAAGAATTACCGCCTCTGAAAAGCTGCAATGCTAAATGCCAGTTAGCCTCCCTTTTCCCAGCCGTCATGTTAATTGAGTTTGCTTCCCCACACTGGAGCCCAGCCAGCAGAAAGAAAAAGGCTTTTTGTGTTGCAAACAAGAAGGATGAGCCAGTGCTGATCCCTCTGTCCCAAACCCTCTCTCCATCCCCATGCAAAGGTGGAACAGAGGCTCAGACACATCACCAGCGGTTATGGACAGAGCAGTGAGTCTGCTTCATTCCCCCTTCTGTGTGGGGAATGATGACAAATTTCCACAAGGATCCACCCATGGATCTATTATAATTTCCCCCTCCCCATTTCAGCCCTACACCACAACCTGCATACGAATGAGGCTCCTCCACTAGATAATCCCAAGTATCCATGAGCTCAGATTGCAGCGGGGCATGACAATCAGAGCCATGATTTTTGCCCCCAACAGCCCCGCTTTCTCAGGGTGCCTCCGGCCAGCCACATTAAGACATTCCATAACAGTATGGCCCCAGCACTCAACCTCACAGCTTGTCTGGGCACCAGTACCACTACCCAGTGCTGGTAAGGAGGATTCAGTGTTTCTTGCTACCCCAAGACTTCCCCATCACCCCTGTGCCTTGGCCAGCGGGAGGCTAACCAGCTCCCTCAGACCCTGAAGCTGCCTCCCACCCCATCCCTGCATGGAGCCAGCACAGCGCCAAAGCATCAGCCCCCCAGGCCCTGCTCCACGGTCCCACACTCTCCTGCTTCACAGCGCAGGGCTCTCGGTGCTGAGAGGGGAATATTTTGACAGCGAAGGAGACAGAGAAATGCCCTGACACTTTGGGACACTCAGGGGTCCTCCCTCTTGACTCTCAGTTGTTATTGTGCAGGTGTAATAGTAGCATATTCTACATGAAATTAAGTTTCATCTCAGAAAAAGACTTAAACACCCTTGCACATCATCCTAAGCACAGCAGAAAACTACAGAGTCCGCCCGCGGGCTCTCCCGGGTCCTGCGTGATTCCCCTCCCTGTCACCCCTGTCCTCAGGCTGGGGTTTTCCTGCCTCTCGCGGGCCCAAAGCCAGTCCAGGGAGCAGAGGTGTGCCCGTCTCCTGCCGAGCTGAGCGGCAGGATGAGGAGGCGTCGCTGATGTCTGCGTGGTCCTGGCCAAGGCTCTGACACACAGAGATGAACGCACGGATGTAAAAGCCATCCTGCGGCCCCAGGCACACACTTTGCTCCATCATCCATCATCTAAAGGGCACTGGGCTTTTGCCAGGCTATTTTCCCTGTCAGGAAAAAATGTATATTAGGCTGTTAATTAAACAGCAGCCAAGCTACACTCGGACATAATTGAGCCCACGAGGACCTTTTAACCCAATGTGAACTTATAAAAGGGGCCCCTCCATGGAAAAGCAGCTCTTGGGCTTCATGGAGAAGCAGAAACGGGAGATGTGTGGGTTGGCAGGGCAGGCTGTGGGGCTGCAGAGTGTCCTGTGACAGAGGCAGGCAATATAAGGAGGTATAATCATATAAAGAGATAAATCATATAAAGAGATATGATGTCTGTCTGAAAGGCCCATACTGTGGATGAACACACCCATTTTGCCTTTGGGGGGGGCCGTTCATCCACATCATGAGCCTTTCAGACTGACTTTTGGCCATCAGAGAGTCTTTGGAACTCCAGGCGCTCATCCCTAGACCTCCTGTCCTTGTCTCTCCGGCCCTGGGTGGCAATTCCCTTCCCAGCAGGAGCTCAGAGCAGGTTTCTGCTGGGCACAGTCTCTCCTAGGAGGTACACAGCAAGTCACCCAGGGAAGCATCACGGGGCTTTCAGCTCAGGAGCATCTCAGGATGCACCACTCAGAGCCGTGTCTTGCTCTCACCCCTCCGGACTCTGAAATTATCTTTTCCTGACCACAATCCTATTGCATCAGGCACTCAAGGACTTCTCAGAGGACTCTGTACACAGCCCTTCTGACCCTGGGATCTGAAAGGAAAATGCTTTACAATGGAAGGACAACAATGTGTGTGGGAGCTCTGCCTGTAAGTACAGCTGGCTGTGCCCAGGGGAGCCGGCTGAAGGCTTCGTACAAGCAGACCAGAATATCAGGAGATGCCGAGAGCCCAGGATCAGGCACACTGGAAATGTGGCTGGTCGGGTACAAGAGCTGCAAATGCAGCCCAGTGTGAACACAGCAAATCCCTGCTTGGGAACCCGATGGCCCCACTGAGCCCTGATCCAGCGTGGAGAAGCAAAGCCCTTCCGAGGAAGGAGGCATGATGTACATCCAGGCTGCCGACCTCAGCGCGATTCCTCAGTATTAGAAAGGAATAGATGCAAACCAGCACCGCCCCAAATCTCTCAGCACAAGACAGAGACCACCCCACCTTGGATGCCTTTAGGTGAGGCACCCAGAAAAGCTATGGGAGCAGAAGGAAACACTGGCACATGCTCCCGTGGGAGGTTGGTAAGACGGGGAGAGCCACGTACTGCTCAAGAAGGAACCAGGCATGGCAGATCTTGCCTTAGCACTGATCCTGTTGTGCTGTTCCCCCAACACCAAGTAAAGCCCTGAGAAGTCCCCTCAGTCCCATTCCCTTCTCTCTAACACGTCCACGCTTACAGAGCCAGAGACCCTCAGATTTGGCAGCCCAGGGTGAGGTATGGAGAGACACATCAGCATCGAGCAGCCCTCGCCAGGGAGACTGGACTTAAAGAAATCTGCTCCTGGGGAGCCTGCTCCTGAATTCCCTGAGCTCCAGGTGCAGGACAGGCTGCCCGGGGGGTCACATATTGAGATCTCGCCTTGGGTAAAACAGACACATGTCGCCTGCTGCCGGCGGGCACCGCACACATCCCTGTGTGAGCATTTCCTGGGGCAGAAAGTGCAGTTATTCCCTCTGTCCCATCATTTAAAAGAGCTTTTTGCACAGCAGCGACCTGATGTGCTCGCACTTCAGCTCTGCCTGTCTTTACAGGACCCGACTCAGGACTGCAGAGCTCTGGCAGGGGGGACCCAGACCTCCCTGGGCAGCTGCAAGTGGGGTTTGGGGCAGGAGCAGTTATAGGGTCAGAGGAGCTGGGAAAACACAGAGCAGTTTTCAGGAGCCTTGGATTAGAATCAAAGCTCTACAAGGAGAGAAAAACAACAGAGGGGAGGACAGGAGCAGGGGTGTTAGGGACAGAAGCCATCACTTTGTGGGGCAGCTGCACCCACGCTGACCGGCGAGCAGACAAGGGGGCAAGAAGGGGTCCTAGCTACTCCGTCCCCCGGGACCAGCACCGTGCATTCGCCAACGCTCACCCTCTGCTGACAATGAGGCGCAGGGCGTCCAGGTTGCCGTGGTAGGCGGCCCATAGGGTTGGGGTCATGCCATCCTCGTCCGGCGAGTTCAGGTCCTTCTTGGTGGCTTCTTTCAGGAGGTCCAGGTAGCCATCCCGGGCTGCTCGGTGGTACTGGTCGTTCATGGTGCAGAGCGGTCCCTGGGCAAGCGCATGGGTGCCCTGGGGGGTCTCAGAGGATGGGCATGGGTGTGGGGAAG
>NW_010233342.1:35426-47092 GCF_000690775.1 Eurypyga helias
CAGGACCCCTGAGAAGTCCTGGCCGGGGAGGCAGGAGTTCCTCCAAGCCCAGCCAGCCAGGCTCTCTGGCGCTTCCCCTGGGTCCTAAGCATCCTCCAGCCCTGACTGCTCCTCGCAACAAACCCTTCACGCGCCAGCTCCCCGGCACATTAAAAGCTCCAATTAAGCAGCATCACTGCGTCAGGCTCAGCTGAGTGCAGTGGGCACAGGGTCATGCAGTGACAGCCTGCCAGGTCTGCATGTCCCCGAGTGAAGCAGGCTGCCAGGACAGGCTCATGGGCTGTATCCTGCACACCCCTCGCTGTGGCTACCAAAAAAGGGGCAGCAGCAGCCGCAGGAGGAAGCGTAGGCTGATGGAACAACAGCCCCTGCTGCCTCCGCTCTCGCAGCCCCGCTCAGAGTGGGGCAGCAGCTGGGACCTGGATGGAGGCTCCTGCTCCACGCAGAGACGGCTGAGAGCAGTTTGGTGACTGCCCCTGGTTTCAAACCAACACTGGGGGTGTTCACAGCTCAGTTTTTCCTGGTAAAAAAAAAAAAGAAAAAGAAGGATATATTATATATATAATATACATATATCCCTGGTGTCACTAGGACCACAACAGCAGACCCAGTCACCATCCTCTGTCCTCCAACTACCCTGCCTGTGCCCACAGAACTCTTCTTTCCAGGGAATTGCACAACAAACTGCACAACAGGAATCCATGATAACCCGAAGTAACTCATACAGGATGGAAAAATGCCCTTCCTCATCCTCTCTCCCTCTTTGAAAACTAAAAAATACCCACAAACCAAACCCTCTCCTGTCGGTAGCTCGCTATTTCTACGACGTGCACGAGGTGCAGTGCCTGAATCCCGTGTCTTTTATGCCGACACACAATTTCTAGCTGTGGTGAGCCCTTTGGGGAGCTGGATGGCCCCAGGCAATACCTCCAGTGCAGGATTCCCAGGCCCCCGGGCACCCTCTGCTGTCAGCAGAGACAGAGCCCAGCCTGGCCACTGACCAAAGCACAACTGTGAATCCTACCCCCTGGGACACACTGTCACGGAGAAGGAATTTCCTGCTCCTCTCTCATGCGTTTTGCCTACAGTGTCCTGGCTCTGGGGATGGACATCCCCAGGGCTGGACATCCCCAGGGCTGGATATCCCTAGAGCTGGACCCTGCGTCTGCCACCATGGCCCTGGGACAGCGCAGGGGGTTTGGGGAGGGTGAAAGCAGACCCAGCAGATGGGTGAGACAGGGAAAATGGGGCAAGAGTGAAAGACAGCAGCAGAGAGGGTTGGAAGGTAACGAGCAAAGAGGAGGAAAACCAGAGAGAAACACAGGCCAGTTTTGTAAGCAAAAGCAAGCCCAAGACAGCAGGGTGGCCCTAAAGCAGTCCCAGCTACACCCACACAAGCTGCAGTGATTAACCCTTGGGTGACCGACACGGAGTCACCATCCCAGGGATACCTGTGAGCGCACCGGAGAGAGGGTCCGCTCCCCGCACGGTGTGCTCACACCAGCAGCTTCGTACTCACACCCTCAGCCTCCTTGGGCGAGTCCTGATGGGATGTAGTAGACATCCAGGTATTTGCCGCTGGGATCCTTCCAGGTGAAAAGCAGCATAGTAACGTCTGCAATTCATTACCGAGGTTATTTAATAATTCTTGTATTATTACTAATTAAGCTTGTTATGGTGTACGGTGGCTTCCAGGGGAGACTGGGAGCATTGCCCAAGGCAGCAAACGCTCTTTCCTCTGTTGCTGGCTGTTCAGGACAAAAGAGGGAGGATAAATCAGCGCGTTTACCCCAGGGGGACTCTGACCCTCTGGCCTCTCCGAAACATCACGGTTATCAGCTCAGACTCAGCGCACGAGGGTTTGGGCTTCCCCTGGGAGAGGCTACAGGGTGAGAAAAGCTCAACAACTCACCCCAAAGAGGAACCCCTAAGGATCAGGGGAGGCCAGGCAGGGCAGACCCAGTGCTGCTGGTGGCAGCCAGCTGGTGGCAGCACGGGAAAGACACGTGAAGGTCTCCCTGAGCTGCACAGAAGACCCTGAGCTCTCTCCATCACCATCCCATGCAGTTGGGTGTGCGCTGGCTCTGCGGTGAGCAGGCAGGAGTGGGACTGTGAAAAGGCGCAGCAAACAGCCTCACCTCTGTGCTTGCCCCAGAGGAGCCAAGTGGCAGGGACATCCCCAGAAGTGTCCTCATGAAGGAATAAAACTCGTCCCCATCCACTTAGAAGTGCCCTGGGCACCCCTATCTCCCCCACTGAGTTGTAACAGCTGGGATAAAAAAAGATGTTGAGCAAAAGCCTCATTTGCCACCTGGCAACTGGTTGCATCCCATCTGCGCCATGGCTTGCAATAGGACTTCTTCCTCCTTGACAGAAGTTAAACTCCTGAGGGCCAGAGAAAGGGGATTCCACCCTGAAAACGTGAAGACAGTGCGTCAGCAAAGGGGAAGGTGGATTCCAGTCCCCAGATCCTGCCCTGCTCGATTGCTAAACCTTCCTCATTGTTGCCACCAAGAGTGGGAAAAGATTGAGCTGCCTTTGGCGCTGAATAGCTACAAATGCAAATTTATTCCTTTTCCTCAAAAACATTCCAGGCATAGAGCATACTGATGGGAATAGTACAGGGTGAGGCACAATATTTGTTGTGCTCAGTTAAGCAGAAAGCCAAGCCCAAAATCTTCAGCAAAGATAAGTTCATCCCCTAAACCATCTTCTCTCAAGGGAAAAGTGTAGGGGATGAGTTTGATGGGGTGGCTTTGCTCTATGGTGACCGTGACCCTGTGACCGAGCGGTCCGTGCCATGCTTAGCAGTGTTGTCACCTCATGCCCTCCCCAGATAAATAACCCTTATCTCCTCATCTCTCTCCTGCTTCCCTAAAATCAGCTATTGCACAAAATGGATCACATGAGTTTCTCTGAGAAGCTCATGGAGCACTGCTGTCAGCTCCAGACATGGTATAAATCGCAGAGACATCCCAACGGGTGTAAATTCTTTGACTGACCAAGCTGCAGCAGCGGGGAAACTTCTCAGCCTGGCAAGAGCAGAGGTTTGGACTCCAGGCAGCAAAACAGGTTGGTGGAATGGGTTTGTTTGGATGGCTAATTTGTTTTGTTTCAGGTTTTTCATTGAGAATCAGTGATGTCTCAAACCTGGCATAGACAAGGGGCTTTAGAGGGAGTGACAGCAGAGATAGCTCACATCCTCCTTGCAGGAACTGGTAGAAACCACAATGTGATGTTTCAAAGACTCCCAGGGCTTCCTTACCTTTCGGTGGCCTGTGCCTCAGCCAGGAAGTATGACATTTTCTCAGAATGTTTAGTGGTTGACATTTAGAAACCAAACCACATTGGCCGTTTGCCCCAGGATACTTGATCCTGTGAGTGCTTTACTGGTGCTTTTCCAATATCTTGCATCAATAAACACCTAAACGTTGTGTGACAGATCAAGCATGCTTTGTTAAACTGACCTGGGATCTCCCCAAGCTAAAACATCTTAAGCAACAACACAGCCTTCAGGGAATCGGGAAGAGGAAGGTTGAAATCCCTCTCTTTGCTCTCCCTGTCTCAACCTTCCCCGTTCCTCTGTTACGCCCTCTCCTCTTCATCACATGTCCTGCTTTGGTCCAGCCCTGGACTATTCAAAATGAAGTGACACCTCTCATTCATGGAGCTCTCCTCCCGACAGCGTTCACCCTCAGCTGAAGCGTTAGCTGAACCATGACCGAACAGCCCGTGCGGAAGGACAGCGAGATCAGACGCCCCAACTCCAGCATGGGCTGTGGACACAAGGATGACAAAGCCAGCTTGGCTTCGAGCCAGATCGCATCTTTCAGCCACCAGCCCCCCTCCGCTCCTGCCTCCAAGGAAGTGTGGAAGAAGGGCGGCCGCATGTTCTCCATCCTGCTGGCTGTGCACTTAGCCCTGCTGGCTTGCACCCTGGTGAGCAGCGGGGCTTTTGAGAAGATTGCTGTGCATGATTATGATGTCTTCTTCCTGCGCTGATAGTCATCATATGGATCATCTTCTACCTCGCCGGCACCTCCCGGTATCCAGAAGCCATCCTTTGCAAAGACTCCCATGCTGGGCCCATCTGGCTGAGAGGTAGGAGCTCTCAGGGTGGGGACAGAGCTGGAGAATCATAGAATCATAGAATCACAGGCTGGTTTGGGTTGGGAGGGACCTTAAAGATCATCTAGTTCCAACCCCCCTGCCATGGGCAGGGACACCTTCCACTAGACCAGGTTGCTCCAAGCTTCATCCAGCCTGGCCTTGGACACTTCCAGGGATGGGGCATCCACAGCTTCTCTAGGCAACCTGTCCCAGTGCCTCCCCACCCTCTCCGGGAAGAACTTCTTCCTGATATCTAATCTAAACCTCCCTGTTTCCAGTTTGTACCCATTACCCCTTGTCCTGTCACTACAGGCTCTTGTCAAAAGTCCTCTCCCAGCACCCTTGTAGCCCCTTCAGATACTGCCAAGCTGCAATGAGGTCTCCTCGGAGCCTCCTCTTCCCCAGGCTGAACAAGCCCAATTCTTGCAGCCTTTCATCACAGCAGAGGTGCTCCAGCCCTCTGAGCATCTTCGTGGCCTCCTCTGGACTCGCTCCAAGTGGTCAATATCCTTCTGATATTGAGGGCTCCACAGCTGGACGCAGCACTCCAGGTGGGGTCTCACCAGAGCAGAGTACAGGGGCAGAATCCCCTCCCTCGCCCTGCTGGCCACACTTCTCTGGATACAGCCCAGGATACGGTTGGTCTTCCGGGCTGCCAGCGCACACGGCCAGCTCATGTTCAGTTTTTCGTCCACCAAGTGGACCAAGTGGAGGTGAGATGCAGGGTGGACATTTCATGGGGGCATCAGATACTACAAGGGAAATATCAGTCTCCTCCTCCTGCACTGGGGCATGGCACCATGCCCTGTTTCAGAAGGTCGTCTCCTATTCGCCCCACCGCTTTCACGGCCAGGTCTCCCCTTACCAGCAAGGGCTCTTGGTACTTCACACCAGGTTCCCCTCCAGCCTTGCCATTGCTTTTGCAAGAGCTGCTAATCCCAGTCGGAGTACAGGGTTGACTTCCAGCCAAAATCATAGCATGATGCTCTCGGTGTCAAAATAATTTGGGTGCTGGGAGAGGAAAAACAGAGGTAAAAGCAAAGCCTCTCCATGGCAATTGCTCCTCTTCTTCTTCTCATCTTCCTGCATTAGCCCACACGTGCATTCTCATCTGTCCAACCACAGATATTTTGGTTTCTCAACAGGAGGCCTGATCCTATTTGCCATTTTCAGCCTTGTCATGGATGTGTTCAAAATAGGATATTACTCGAGCTTCTACAGCTGCCTGTCTGCAATCAAAATAATCTACCCCATTGTTCAAGCAATATTTGTGGTCGTCCAGGTGAGATGGTTGTTCTCTGTCACGGGGAGGGGTAGAGAGACAGAGCCACCAGTGGAAGGAGCTCTGATCTCACAATTCAGCTCAACTCCCCTGCGGCAAATGCAAGCGGCTGAGCTTAGACCCAACCCAGCCCACATCATCTCCCTCCAACCGCAACTTCCAGCAGTGGAAACTCACTTTAAAGCACTGATCTAAACTTTTTTCCCATGCTGGGACATTTTGGCTTATGCCAGGATGGCTTGTCACAAACTCTAAGCAGCCCCCACCCAGCCAGGTTTCCTTTCCCATGAAGAACAGGGAGGGAGGAGGACAGTCAGGGCAGGGACTGTCTTGCAGTTTGAAGTCCTGCACAGAGGATCACCTGCTCTGGGACAATACCAAGGAGGGAAGAGGTCAGATAGGGGTAATTTAGACAGGAAAAGGGACTGGCCATGGGCAGAGCGGTGGCAGTGGGACAGGGAAGGAGGAGCAAAGAATGAACAGATTACATTCAGCAAATGGCCAGGATTATGGACCCACATGGTCCCAACAGAAGGAGGCTCCAGCTTGCGCTCTGCTGAGCAAGGAGATCCCTATTTCAGAATGATGTGATTTGCTTTCTTCCTTTGTTGGAGATAACAACTTCTTTTCTTGCCCCTGCCAGACATACTTCCTGTGGATCTCTGCCAAAGACTGCGTCCACGTACACCTGAATGTCACCAGGTGAGCACCGCTGCTCTTTGAGTCCCACTGGCCCACTAGACCTGGGCTACCACAAACCCACCACACAGCTAAGATGCAACAAGGAGATAATCCCATCTCTCCTTATGCTGGCCAAAACTAAACCTGCTCGGTCTCCAGCTAGCCCTAGACCCCAGTTCATGACCTGTGGATCTAGCAGGGTTGGGATTCAATTGAAGAATACAAGCATTATGCAAAACAGAGTATTAAATGAATAATTAGCATTAAATAAAGCGACTTTTAGCTGACTTTTTCTTCCCTGGGGAAGACAACAATGTAGTGTGCATGCCTCAGGCTAAAACAAGATCTTGTCCCCCTTTGCAAGAGTGGGTCTACTGGAGGACAATCCAGACCTATTAATCTATTCACTGTTGAGAAGCTCTTTCCAAAACCAACAAGAGGAATCAGGGTTTGCTAATTCTCATGAGCATGGACAAAAAACCAGGGAGAGAGCTAGAGCAGCAAAGCAAGGGTGAGGATTTCTATCCTTGACTACTAGATGTCTTGCACCACTTCAGGGCAGCTCCCACAGTCCCTCTGGGCACAACACATCTGTAACACGGGTGGGAGCAACACGGCCTAGAGCCATTGCTTGAATCTCACGAACCTTCCCCTTCTCCCGCAGGTGTGGGTTGATGCTAACGCTGACTACAAACCTGGCGGTGTGGATGTCAGCAGTGACGGATGAGTCTGTTCACAAAGCTCATTCCAAGTTGAAGAAGAACGTGACAGAGGAAATCTTCAGATGGCTCCTGAAAGGTAAGCTGCCCATTTGTGAAGCCATCTGGTCCAGGCAGGGAGCCCATGAGGTAGAAATTGTCCTGCAAGACCCTTTTCAGAAAGTCTATCTGGAGCTGAGGGTTCCTTTAACAGAGCTGGTTTGTTAAAATATAGGTTTTAAAGAACCCCGAAGGTTCATTCCTTAATCTGTGTCACAGAGGAGTAAGAAAGGTGGAAGACCATACACACACGGGCTGGGAATGAAGAAGAGAAGGAAAAAGAGAGATTTAACCTGTCACCTAACTTCTTCAGAAAGAACATGAGCACCAGAAAGCTGAGGTTGAAGTGTCCTTGTTTTCAAAGTGGTCACGCATTTTTCTGTCCTTGGTCTTGTTTTTCACTGATCCTAAGTATCCAGTTTCGCAGGGCTGCTAACAAGTGCTGGCTCCTTGTTTTAATACCAGCGCATCTATGGGTGTTTATCTTGTTTCAGCGGGAATGAGAAGTAGCTCAGCTGACGAATGCAACTGCCACAGCCAAATCTGCCAGATCTTCAAGAACGGCTACTTTTGGCTGTACCCCTTTAACATCGAGTACAGTCTCTTTGCCTCTGCCATGGTCTATGTCATGTGGAAGAACGTTGGACGCTTCATAGACCACCACTCCCACCACATTCACCGCCTGAAGTTCAGGCTCTTCCATTCTTTGTAGGCATCGTGTTGGGCCTCATCATTCTAGTGAGTGGTTTGGGAGTCCTCGTTCTTTATGAAGTGCAGGTAAATTCCAGCACTGAATCCAGCAAAAAGAGCCAAGCACTCACCATGTACTACATCTTCAACATTGTTTGTCTGGGCCTGATGTCTCTAGTCTGCATTGGCGGCTCTGTCATCTACCGCTTTGACAAGAGAGACATGGACCGGCACAAGAACCCAACCAGGACCCTGGATGTGGCCCTGCTGATGGGTGCAGCCTTGGGGCAATATGCTATTTCTTACTACTCCATCGTGGCCATTGTAGCCAGCACACCAAGGGACGCTATCAGCGCACTCAACCTCGCCTATGCCCTCCTAATGATTGCTCAGCACACCTTCCAGAACATCTTCATCATCGAAGGCCTTCATCGGCAACCCCCCAAGGAAGACCACAAGCACGAGTCCCACCAGAAGGATCTCTACGGACTCACCTTTGTCAACATCAACGCCGTGTCCCTCCGCGTGCCCGACAGTAGCAGCACCTTGGCCCCCAGCATGGCCTCTGGCACCGAAGCCATCCATCCTTCCGAACTCGTGCGGTCCCTCGCCACCCCCAGGAGGATGAACTGGAGGAGGAAGTTCTTACAGGAGATCTCCATGTTCCTCCTGCTGAGCAATATCATAGTGAGTACATGCAGAGTTCCTCAGGGGTGGGGAGAGGGAAGCAAGCGCAAGGGAGAAGTATGTGTGAAGCAAAGGATGTGGCCCATGCAAAACCAGTCCTTTCTGTGCCTCCCAATATACAGGGAGCACTCATGTGCAGGGAGCTCTGATGCTCCTGTCACTTAAAAGCAAGAGCAACTGCCCTCTTAAGACATTTAAGTTAAGAGTTAAGACATTTTAGGCTGTGCCAGTAGGCCTGTCACTTATTACCAGAACATCAGGCAGTAAAATCAGTGGGTACAGGAGATGAATAAGTTTCAGTATTTATATTGGGTATTAGCAGACCTGTAGAATAGCTTATTAAAAGCAATAAAATATATTAAACCCTCTCTTACACCCCAAAGAAAGGACAAAAAGTGACAAATACCTGGGGTGAAGTCTGGGCAGTCTTGAGGAGGCAGCATGTTCAAACACTGATCCCTGTTGCTGTGAGGAGAAACTGCTCACTGACAACATCAGCTGGGGTTTCCACTGCCATGAGCAGCCAGGGGACCACAGATCCCTGCAAGAGACACATAGGTTAGCAGCTGCACCCCCAAGGAAGCCAGGCACATGTTGTATCTCTGGAGAACCTCCAGATCCCCAGTTAGTGTCCTAAAACTGATTTTACACAGAAGCTCGCAGAGAAGGAGCCCTCAGCCCCCATCTGCAACCAGATACGCATACGGGCTGGGCTTCCGAGCAAAACATACATGAGCAAACCTGGGGAGACCAAGCTGCTGCCAGCTCAGCCCTACCCATGCTTGCTCCATCCCAGGAGTTTGAACAGGCTAGGTTCACGCTAACACGCTCGAGTTTTTCCCCCGTGGGTGCTTCAGCACTCGGCTCACGCCTGTCTCTGAGCACGAATCAGAACTGGGCTTGGGGTACAGCACTTGGCCTTAACATAAACACAGGCCCCCGGCACAGGTCCCGTGCTCAGGTCACTCCCCATCTCGGTAGTTGGGATTTCAGGTGCTCGCTGTGCCGCACACCTTTCTTACGGCAACGTTGTTCTCCCGTTCCCCCCAACAGCTCTGGATCATGCCAGCGTTTGGTGCCCGGCCCCAGTTTGACAATGACACAGAGCTGAACTTCTACGGCAATTCCATGTGGCCAGCCATCGTGGACATCTGCCTGCCCTTCGGGATCTTCTACCGAATGCATGCAGTAGCCAGTTTGCTGGAGGTCTACATCATGTCCTAAAGAACTCTCTCAAAAGGAAGATGAGATCCTCCTCAACCAATCCACCTTCTTCCTACCCCAGGGCTGGGAGACTGCCCAGATGTCCCGGGGGTCCCCAGCATTGCCTGAATCACGTCCCCTCGCAGTGCTGGGGCATTTATGAACCGTCAGCGAACATCATCCAAACATAGCCCAGATTTTATTTTTGCTACTTGTGTGTGGGTGTGCATGTGTGTGTCTGAAGTCCTTAAAGCTTAAAAGAGATAAAAAAGGAAGGTGTCCAGAGTGGGATCACGGTAATTACCCTTGGTTCACGCAGAGACTCACCTTCCTTCTTAAACGCCTGTTGACGCCGTGCCGCTGACGTAGTCTCCCGCGGGTGCTCGGCACCCTGGGACAGTCAGTGCCTGCCTGCACGCAGAGACCGGTGGGTACGAGGGGCTAACACAGGCGTGGAAGGCAAAGAAAGGGAAACCACTTCAACTTCTGGTACGGCCAGTCGGAAATCACTCCCCTGCAGAGATGTGAAACACAAACGGGTGACTGCCAAAGGCTTCGGGAAACAGTTTAATCTTTCCTCTCTGTATTGCCCGTTTATATTGGCCCTCCTGACCTTTCCGGGTATCAGTCCCTGCTGCTTTCCTTCCTCTCCAGGGATGTATCACTGCTGCAGGTGGGTTTGCTCCCTGCAGCCCCCGCTTTCCGAGGGGCAGGTTGTCTCCACAGGAGAGCTGTGCACATGGTCTTGGGCTGGCCCTGATACAGGATTGCTCTTTTTCCCCCAGTTTTCCTGAATCAGGGTTCAAGAACCATGAAGATTGTACGTGCAATACAGTCTGGGGAATGATAGAGATTTGTTTTTCTTTTTTTTTTTTAATAGATGATTTTTTTTTTAATATATAAACACTTTTGTACACAAAGTTATTTATTGATTTTTTGCTGTAACACTGAACTCCTGAAGGGACCTTCTGTGCCCTATGGCGCAGAAATCAATCCAATGCCATCGATCTCCCGTGCGCCGAAGGGATGCTTCTGCTGCACCCTCGAGCCTGAGTGTGCTATGAAGCTGTGAGCCCAGCCCCGGCACCCGGGCAGCCCCAGTGCACGGATCAGCGGGGCCCTGACACAGGTTTCTGGGTGCCTGCAGCTCTCCATGAACCACTGTATGATTGAGGGGGCTTTCAGAGCAGGGCTCCTGGGCTGCAGGAGGTAGAAGTGGGTCCCTCTGCTGCACCCAGAGTCCAAGCAGAGCCTCAGAACGCCCATGCTGCCAGGTGGGGAGGGTGCATGCCAAAATGGCACAGCTGAGCTTTGTCTGTACCCTGAGATATCAGGGTTTACCGTTCCAATAAAGGGTTTATTGTTCCATTGGGGTTTATCATTCCAATAAAGAACACTGCAGAGGTGGCAGAAATCATCATCTAACCTTTTCCTACAGATGTGTGTGCATCCGCCAAAGCAAAAAAATAAATGGAAATCACGGTACTTGAAATGGAGTGATGCGATTTTCCCCCCCAACTGACCCAGACTGCCAGCCCAGGCTCACGCATCCCAAACGCCCTTTCTCCTCCAAACCCAGATCACCAAATCAGAAGGGACCAGTGCCTCTGGCTGCTCTGACAACAGCCAGCAGCTTTTCTCTGAGGCACGTAGAAGACGGGGTAAGCCCTGATTTTCCCTGCCCACGAAGGGCTGCACTGATCCAGCATCTCTGGGGTGGGTTGATCCCTCCGTGAGCCTGGGAGCAGCGAGGCAAACTCTCCCAGCCCCCTGACTCTGCAAAGACCTGGCTCTGGTTTTTTCCGTTGATCTGCAAAAGATACAATCTCTCCCTAGAAACTTCACCTTTCATTAAACAAAAGCCTTATTAATTTCAACTGCAGGAGCCGCAGATTAAGTCAGAAATGAAGCGTAAATGGTGCACAGACGTCAGTCTTACGTACAGCCCCACACATTGTCTCAGCCCAGGCTGCTGAGCCCTGGCAGGGGCAGAAAACACTTTAAATCACCTACTCTGTTCCTGGGGGGCACACCAGGTTTTCCACCTACGTGCTCTGGCTCCTGCCTGGTCCCAGGTTCCCAGGGCTGGGCGCACCGAGCCAGGCAGGGCAGAGTTTGAACTGCTCTTTTGTTCTGGACAGTAACTGTAGAGGCACTTCTGGAGCTGAACAAACGCAGGATGGGTTTAAGGAGAATCCCACGACACCCCAAGCAGCACTGATACAGGCAATAATCCCAGATCAGCCGCTCCAGGG
>NW_010233342.1:47174-58882 GCF_000690775.1 Eurypyga helias
AGCCATTACATCAGGATACACCAAACGCGCTGGGGACAGCACAAGCTCCACGAGGACCCCGTGCTAAGCGGAGGCACCTCCAGGCTGCAAGTGCAGGGATGGCAGGGGTTTCCAACTGACGGCTGCGTTATTCTGCCCTCCAGCCACACACCTTGGGAGAGGCAGCAGACAGGGAAACAGCCATCAGTGAACCCTGTCTGCACACCCCAGGAAGGGGACAGAGGGAAAGCGAGCACCCACAAGTCCAAAAAGCAAAAACACCCCAAAAACCCAAGCCATAAGAAAACTCCACTGTAAACATGGGCCTTGCTGCATACTCAAGGATTGTCTACTAGAAGGTATCAGCCTGTGGTCAGTTAAAGTGCAAAGGGACAATATCTCCAACACCGATGGAGAATCAGCCAAACGTCCCTGGGCAACTCCTCAGGGCAGCCAGCATCCCAGGGGCATCACCCAAACCCGGGTGCAGCCCTGGAGCAGGCACTGCCACATGGTATTTCCATGGATCCATGCCTTTCCCCGTAACACCGCGCTGCCAGGCGATGCCGCTGACTGATGCTGGCTGCTCCATCACTACCCCTTCACTGTGGACCCAGGACACGTCTCCTCACAGCCCATTTAAAGAGTGAGACACCTCTCCCTGACGGAGAGTTCCATGGAAAGGGAGAACACCCCAAATGCAGCGTACCTGAGTAACGTGAAGGGGTCCCACTGGGTCCTTTGTACACACGTCCTGGTGACCAATCTCTCCAGGAAAGCACTGCTGTTAGCTCCATCTTCCACGCCTGGAAGGAGCAAAAACCAAGGGACAGGACCTGGGTGAACAGAAAGCCTGTGTCAGAGCAGAGAACGGGGCTGGGCCCCGAGGCCGCCGGCAGCGTCCTGCTGACTGATCCTGTCGTTGTATCCATCGTGGAGCAGAGATCAGATCACATCAGGGGATGGGGAACAGGGACCAAGGTGTGCCTTGGGGTGACTGTTTAAATGGTATCTGCTGCAAATGAAGAGCTACAGGGACGCAAAGGGCTGCCCTGTGGGGCTCCCACATCTTGCTGGGGGCTCCCACATCTTGCTGGGGGATCCCACATCTTGCCAGGGGCTCCCACTCTCACTTGGTTTGGTACAAAAGCCCCTTGGCCTCCCAGGGGTCTGAGCGCCTCCTGTGCTGCACAAGTTTGGTGGGAGCACTGACCCCCACCCAACAAAAGTCACTCCTCAGGGGTGCCAGGGTTAAGAGCCCAGCTCTGCTCCAGCTCAGGGAGCACCGGCCCTGCAGATCCAGCCCCAGGACTTGAGCCACTGCCTGAGTGCCAAAAAGGTCCCAGTTCAGACCCTGGCCTGAGGCACGTGGTGCTGGAGCCGGGAAAGGAGAGCAGCAAGAAGGGGAAGAGACAAAGAGCAGGAGATCAGAAATCACTGCCAAGGCCAGAACTGAGTCACCATCGCACCGCTACCAGGGTTTCGCATCCCTCCTCTGCTTCTTAATCATCTGTTATTTGAGGGCGAGTTTTGTTTTATTAGGGGGGTAAAAAAATAAAAATAAAAAGGCCTTTTATCTGGGTGATTTGCTCTGAGGTGTGTCAGGGACAGGGGAGGAATCGAAGTTAATTATTACCTGTCGATGCAGCAGCTGGGAAGTGGATGCACTGAGAAGGTCACAAGGCTGGAGATGAGGGATGGGTTTGCAGCACGGGGTGCAGCCCGTGCGCAGGACCAGCTCCGGGGTGTGCCGGGAGCCAGGGCAGGAGGTGGTGGCAGAGGAGACACTTCCCAGGGAACAAGGCAGTGGTCCTTGCCAGCAAGGAGCGACTCAAGAGCGGCAGGAGGTCGAAGCGACCTGCACCGAGGACCAGCATGGAAAACAGAGCCATGCTTCATGAGCGGAACCAGCCATACCCACAGAGCCTACCTGATCCCACAGCCCACGTTGGACGAGGCTGCTCTTCCCAGTCACCCCACAAGGTGCTCCCCAGCCAGCCTTGTGGGAGACATCACCAGCGCGGCTATTGGCGGAGGAGAAGGAAGGGTGTGGGCCAGCCAGGGAGTCATGAGGCTCACAGCGTTCCTCGGGCAGCCTTTGGGCAAACACGGTGGCGGGGCACGAACCTCCTTCCTCCCCGGGTCCTGTTTACAGATCCGCTTGCACTGGCCTGGGTGTTATTACTGCTAAGTGCACAGATAACGCCATTAATAAGCGCAGTGCTGATAGCAGAGGGGCAAACATCACTCCTAATGCCCAGCAGCTTTCTCTCAGCCTCTGAGTAAAGGCAGCTTCTCCAGGGCAGCGATTTATGTCATCGACCCAGGTAGCTCAACTCCTCCTCTCCCTTCCTGCCCCTCTCCTGCATGCTTGCTTATTTAATGACTTGGTTAAACTTGTCTCAAGACATTCAAGTTAAACAGCTGCTATTCTTCAACATAAAGGTCAAATTAGGAGGATTAATCAGTGTCCCAGGGTTTTACAATTCCTCTGGGCTCAATATCTGCTCCAAAGCCAGGAGCAGGCAAGTCAGGCTAGGAAAGGTGCCTCGTCTTTGCAGCCCAGATGCACAGTCCCATTGGCAAAACCACTGGGACACAGCAGGCTCCAACATTTTATTTCAGTCCCATCTTTAGAGGAAAACCCTCCAGTTTCACCCAAACTTCTTTTCTCCAGGATATACTTAGACTCCTGGCCTCCAGTTCTGCATCATCACCCCGATTTAGTGCCCAAGTACTGAAAACCAGACAGATTTGTTAGTGTCTCGCACGTAAATCGTTGGCTTTGTTCAACAAAGAGGCCACCAAATAGCTCTTGGAAAATCCCAGTTCCCTGCGAAACTCTAGAATGAGGTCTGGAAAAGAGCCAGGCACCCAAAGGGGAGCCCAGTTGCACTCAAGGGATCCCAGAGCATCCAACAAGGAGCAAGGACATGGTCGCCCAAGCAGGCTAGAGATGCTGATGTTTTGGAGGAAGACAGAACAAACCTAGCCCTGGGGTATTCATGAAAATCTGCCCAGATTAGAGCGTCTGGGCCACACCACAGTGCAAGGGCTCGGTCAGACGTTAAACATGACCGTTTTGCTGGCAGACACCAGTGCACACTGGGTGTTTTTGCCCAGGAGCAATGGGCCCCTTTCACTCTTGTTTTCCGTCCCTTTCGTCACATCCCCACGCACGATAACCTGTGCTCCCCCACCCACTCCTACCCCTAATCAGCTTCTTGGGAAGTGTTTCATGGCTCTGAACTCTCAACTCGCCTGTTTACCAGCTGCAAGAACCCCAGCGATTGGGAGTTCATCCAGGGACACACAAACAAACCCTCTACTTCCACGGAGTGGTCCATCCTCTCCTTATAGACCCTCTAGGCTTGCCAACTCAGCCAGGAATGCTAAATCCTCATTGCCAGCCACAAAACCAGGGGGATCAGCTCCCTGCAGAGTCCCAAGGCAGAAATCACTTTGCCCTACAACAGGGACAGCACAGCTTGGGCCTAAAGCATCCCTGACCCCACATGGCTGAGCCTCTGGGTTTACACATGAGGCTCCAGCCCTGGAGTTAGCATTAATAGGTCATAGCTATCACCCCCAAAAGAAGCCACCTTTTTGCCAAAAGCACATCAATTTGGCATCATCCCTGCACCTAGGCTGGACCGTGAGCTTTGCCTTTTGGGTCAGTTTGGGGATCTGTGCCCTGGATAAAGGCACGAAGTAACGGCACGCTTGGAAAAAAAATAAACATCTTAGGATCCTAAACCTAAAAACAAGGGAGTGGGGAACTCGAGTGGATTCTAGCCAAAGCAGCGTGGCTAAGCACTCCCAGCACAAGGCTGTGCCAGGAGATTAGCTCTATACTCGCCTGAGCCATGGCACAAATTAGTCACCACAGCTTGTGGTTTTACCAGTTGGCACATCCTGTGCCAAGGCCATTGACACGGGGCAACCCAGCCGGTGCATAAAGGAGCTGATCCCCATTGGCTGCCCTGGGCAGAGCTGAGAGCTTCTCACTGAGTAATTAATGTAATGATAATAATAGACCCAAAGTAAACAAGGTGGAAGAAAAAAAATCAATGGGCTGGGAGCAGAGACCGCATTCAGCGGGGAGCAGTCCTGCCGGCATCTGCCCGCGCCTCGGTCCGTTGGAAAGACTCACATGCATCCTGGTGGCACTCCGGCGAGGGGTTTGGACATCGGCTGTAACGGCAGCTGCACCAGCAGCTCCTCAGGCTCGGCAGATCCGGAGGCTGCGGGGAGGTAAGGGCTGGGGCATGGCTGCTCGCCGCAGCACGCGGCTATGGGGTCAAGGGGTAGGGTCCACGGCAGCGGCTGCTGCCTGCAGCCTTCTCCAGGCACTTGGGTAACCCCCGATGCTGGATGGATTTCCATCTGAGCCTTCTGATTTTATGGCCTCTACCCTTCCTCCCCCTGGCCCCGAAAGAGAGGAGTTATGACCTGAGGAGAAGGGAGCGCATTTGCACCTGTGCTAGTAAGTTGGGAGTTTTGGAGCCAAATGGGGAAGAATTTAGGATCAATCTCCACAAACAGAAGAGCACTGAATCCCCAGAGACCAAAGGGAGACGGAGCACCGCAGCACAGATGCAAAAGAAGAGGGAAGCACTGAAATTTCAACCCCTTCTCAGACAATTTCTCCCCCAAAGCCCCAAGACAACTACACCTAATTGCCCTCACCCTCAAACACATCTCAGGGGTCTGCTTTCACTCCAGCCAGAGGGAAAGCCCCTTTCCACATCCCCCAGTCTACAGAGAGGCCGATCTTCCCTGATTGCTGGATATGAGCAAGGAGAATCCTCCCTCATGGGCAATAATGTCCTAGCAAGACTTCCCCAAAAGCTGGATAGAAAAGCTCCCAGGCTCTCAATGTCTATCTGGGCCAATCCCTCAAACTCGTGCCAGCATGCTCACGGCTTTGTGCTTTGTCCCCCTGTGCTACAAGTAGAGAAAGAAAGAAAACCAGGTATTAACTTTGTCCCAGTCTCAGCCCGCCTGGGTGGGAGGCTGGATCTTTTCTCAGCAGCTTAGATCAAAACTTAACAGACCCTTTTTTTATTCTCTCCAGCTCTGCCACAACTTGTGACTGTACGAGGAGCGCGGTGTAACTCTCACAGCCCAAAAAACACGAGGAAGAGGTTGGACCCACCAACCAAAACCAAACAGCTCTGAAGTTTAGAGCAGGTCTGAGCTTGCTCAGTATTTTCACCTAATCAAAGGGAAACAAAGGGAAAGGAGGAAACCTGAATCCAGGGCTGTCCGCAGAGGAAGTGGGAAAGGTGAGGATGGGAACTGTTTGGGCACCTCTGGTCCCAACAGCTCCAAGCACTGGCGGGGTGGGGCAGGGCAGAGACGTCAAATACCTGGTTTAATGCAGGGCTCTGGACAGCTTTTGGCGGAGGAGCCTTTTCCCAGAGCTCTGCAATGACTCTGTCCACCAGGAAATGTTTTTATGCCTCACCTGGGTGTTTAACCAATCTCTTTTCCCGCTCATCCAGCTTCTGGAGAGGGAAGGGGAAGCCACAAAGGAAGGAAGGGAGGTCACCACACAAGTGGCTTTTACAGCAGAGCGCACAACCTCTCCCCTCAGCACGTCCCCCATCACCTTTCTTACTTTAAACCTCTGTTCAACCCAGCAGGTCCCCCCCAGGCAGATGAGCCATGTCGAGCAACAAAGTCTCCAGGCAAAAGCCGTGCCATCACTGCAAGAGCAGGTCCGCCTCGGCCCCAGCGGGCACCTCCACCGTCCACTACGAGAAGTTCTGGCTGTACCGTCACTGCTCCTCCGTGCAGCAGAGGGACCGGCAAGCTCAGAAAGCCGGGCAGCTCTTCTCCGGGCTGCTGGCCATGAACGTCGTGTTTCTGGGCAGCGCTTTCGTCAGCAGCATGATTTTCAACCATGTGGCTATCACGCTGGCGGATGTCTGGATCCTGCTTTCCATCCTCAAGGTCATGTGCCTGTGCTGGATCGTCTACTACGTGCTGGGCACCAGCCGGCAGCCGCACGCGGTGCTGCACCGGGATTCCCATGCTGGGCCGATCTGGATTCGGGGTAAGTCCTGCTTTTATTCATGCAGTCACGCCTTTCCCCTTCTTCCCAGTGCTTGATAGAGAAGATAAAGAAATTCTTCCCTCACTACTAGAAGAGCTAGAAGCCATAGGAGGTGTAGTTAGGGCACTGGGAATCTCCCAGAGCTCTGCCAGCGTGCGGTGCGAGGCCGGGGCAGCGTGGAGGCCACAGATTGGAACTAGAGCAGCCAGGAGAGTCTGCAACTGGGCTTCCCTTCAGCCTCACCCTGTGGTCCCTTCCCAAAGCACAGCCCAGGCATCTCCCAGCAACTGAGCACAGTGGAAGGGATGCAGGGAAGGTTTTAGGCACAGCTGCTTTGCAAAGTAAGAGGAGAGGCACCACATTCACCCTCCATGGGCAACAGCAGCCCCGTGCCATCCTTGTCCTTGTTTAACATCACAGCAGTCCTGTTTCCAGGGGAAGATTCCTGCCCAGTGAGTCACATCCCAGTGACACCCAGGCTTTCCTGGGACATTTCCCATCAGTAGTTGCCTCACTTCATGAAATAACACTTCTCCTAGCAGCCCTGCCTCTGGTCTGTTATGGAGCTTCTAATTAGCACACCGTCTTGTTAACTAAGCACAGAGAATTAAAGGGAAGAAAGCTGCAAGGTACCCAACCTTCTAAAGCTGTAGAGAGGTGTCCAAGGCGATAGGGAGAAACAATTAAAGGGCCTTGACTTCTGCAGGCTGGTGCTGCCAAACGCCTCAGCAGACCTGCGTTCCTCTCAGGTTTTCTCAGCGAGGCAGAAACCACCTGCCATTAGCTGACCCGTCACTCCAGACTGCACAGAAAAAGCCAAAACCCCTCTTCCCACCTTGTGTCCAAGCACAAGAAATCCCTTGCATTGTCTCCACACCTCGAAAAAGCCAAAGAACACAACCGTGTCCAGCAACGAAGCTCCCTTTTGTCCCCTTCCCTCAAAATCATGACAGTCCCAAATGGGAAAGCCTCCAGCTCCCCCCAGATCCCAGAGGCACGAGGTCTCCAGCCCCCAGCCAGGCTCAGATGCTCCACAGTCATGTCTGTCTGCATTAACTGGTGTTTTTGTGTTTGCCCAGGGTCAGTGATGCTGTTCGGCTGTTTCAGCATCCTCCTGAACGTGTTTCATATCGGCTACAGCTCAATTCTCATCCAGTGCAAATCCAGAGTGGAAATTGTGTTCCCCAGCATCGAAATCCTTTTTATTTGCACCCAGGTACTGCACATTACCCCTCTGGCAGCTTACTTATTCTCTCTGTCCCATTCCCACGACACCAAGGGGTGGAGGGGAGTGGGGAGACTTGGGAAAGCGAGTGCACGTGGGGCATTAAATTCTCACACGCTATTTCAAATACCACCCACCCACACTCCTGCCGTGCCAGATTGAGAGGCAAGGTAGCAAGATTTAGAAAGAAATCACTCTAGCAACACCTGACACACTGTAGGATCCAGAGAAGTTTGTTTTGAAGCATCAAAGAAGGGAGAGAGGAGATGGAAATTCAGATGATGCCAGAGATTGTCGGACCAGAGTCCCGGCCTCTCTATTTGCTGCTGCATCCTCCCAGCGAAGCCCTTTGTGCGCAGAAGGATCTCACACCACTTGCGACTTGTTACTCTGATACCAACCCTCTTCTTTCCAGACCCAAAGCCGTATTTGAAAAGTAAACTAGTCCCCGTCCCAGCAGTAAATCCCCACGTGCATGCAAGACCGAGAAAAGCAGATCTCCCAGATCTGCATTTGGGGCAGGCACACACGTGCTGCCATCACCCAAGGATGCCAGCGCATGCCCCGACACCGAAACGCAGGCACACACAGGTCCCCGCACCACGTGCTCAGAGGCAGGTTGGCTCCCCCTTGGACACGCGCCTTCCTGCCTGCCTGTCCCTTCCACGGCGTGTGCAGCAGGCTGCCAGCTCCACCCCGCTCATGCCGCTGCTGTTGTCCGTTTGCAGGCGTTTTTCCTGTGGCACCACTCTAAGGACTGCATTCAAGTCCAGCACAACATCACCAGGTACAAAAAGAGGGAAAACTGCCTTCTACTTCTCTAAAGAAACTCTTCCTTTCTGGCTACGATCCCCCTTACTCCTGCTAGAACTCCCATCCGGTCTCACACCGACTCTCTGTTGGCCATCACACAAGAACCACACTGTGAAGGTTCTCGCTTCCAAGCGCCTTTCTCTTCTCCCAGATGCGGGCTGATGCTGACCATAGCCACCAACCTCCTCCTCTGGCTCCTGGCCGTGACCAACGACACCATCCACATGGAGATCGAGTCTCAGCTGCGCGAGGTGGAGCAGCGCTTTGCAGGCAAGGCTCCTTGCTGACGCGGATGATCTCGGGGGGGAGAACGGTTCTTGACCTCAGCGATTCAGGTACCACAACTCCTTCTCCCAAATACTGCAGCTTCCCTGTTATTGGAGGTTGTCTCGAGGAGATGGGCTGCAAGGGGAGGACGTCTTCACATAGAGGGGGAGGACCTGAGATGAAACCCTGGAACCGAGGGCTTAGGAAAGGAAAAGCCCACCATAAATTAGCGTTTTTGCTCACATTTACCTGTCAGCTGCAAACAAAAGACTGCCAGACTGGAAGAGACTCAAATAATTGCTCTGCTTTTCTTTCTGAGGATATGGAGAAAAAAAAAAGGTTGGGGGGTGGGGAGTGTTGTTGGAAACTAATATTCCAAGGATAGTGATAGCGGCAGCTTTGCTGTGAAGGAAGGGGTGTCTCTCTCATTCAGCACCTATGGTGTTGACCAGAAGGGGCTAAACCCTGTTATTCTGAATCCTCCACAGCCTTGAGGACCGAGTGGTAATCACTTAACTTCCTACTGGTCAGTGTTTCCAAGATACTTAGCGACAGGTGATGCGCTTGCACACCAGCAGCTCCCAAAGACAGCCATGAAATCCAGGCCATCTCCCTCTTAATTGCTGCCTTCCTCTTCTTATGCTCCAGGCAACGAGACTACCTCATGCACGTGCCCAAACACAACCATCTGCAAAGTCTTCCAGAAGGGCTACATCCTTCTCTACCCCTTCAACACCGAGTACTGCCTCGTCTGCTCCTCCGTGCTCTACGTCATGTGGAAGAACGTGGGGAGACGCATCAGCCACCACCATGTCCCCCACGTCAAGCCCAAGTTCAAGCTCCAGGGGGTGGTCTTTGGGCCACTGCTGGGCACCGCTGCCGTCATCATCGGGATCTGCGTCTTCATGATGTACCAGATCCAGGCCACCGGCTCAGCCCCCAACCGCCAGGTCTTTGTGATGTATTATTCCTACTACATCGTGCTCCTGCCCCTGATGAGCGTGGGCGCAGTGATTGGGACGGTCATCCACGCCTTGGAAAAAAGGGAGCTGGACACACTGAAGAACCCGACCCGCAGCCTGGATGTGATCCTGTTGATGGGGGCAGCGCTCGGCCAAATCGGCATGTCCTACTTCTCCATCGTTGCCATTGTGGCCACTGACCCCAGGGACTTGTTGAACAGTCTCATCCTGTCCTATTCTGTCCTCCTCATCTTCCAGAACATCACCCAAAACGTCTTCATCATTGACGGGCTGCACCGGCAGCCCTTTGTTGCAGCACCCGAGGCCAGCCACACGGGACACGCTGGGCAGCGTGCAGCGGCTTCCGAGCTACCTGGGGAAGAGGAAACCACACCGAGCAGCAAACAGGAGCACACGCAGACGGCTCCTGGCAAAGAGGAAGAAATCAAAGTAGAGCAGAATCATGAAGCCAACGATCAGAGACGAGTGAGCATGCTGGAGCTGGGACAGGAGATCCGGAAAGTTTCGCTCTCCTACATCCATAGCTACTCCCACCTGAGTTGGAAGAGAAGAGCATTAAGAGAGATCTCGTTCTTCTTGGTTTTGTGCAACATCATAGTAAGTATTGTTCTCTCTGCCACAACACAGCTTGGCTGAGCCACGATGAATTGAGATGAAGATGTGCCTTGTCTTTCTCTTGGGCCTCTATTCCAGACAGGAAATATTTGCCCAAAAGTTTCAACCTACTGGTGAGGCAAGTTGAGACAAGTGGTTTTTAGTCTCAATACCCCACTCCCATAATTATACCCTAAGAGTCAAACGTGCCTAGGTTTCCGGGGTGCAGGAAGGAGACAGCTAATAAATCCTTATGTGCCAAAATTTTAGCTTCTGATAAGGTTATCAGGGTCATTAAGGGTGTTTCATGAGATACATGGAGAAACACGAGTCTCCAGGATTGGGTCTTTGTAAACATAAATTTCCACAAACATGAGTCTCCAGGATTGAAACACCCAAAAAAAGCACACTGTGCCCTGGGATCTTGAATCAACCTGGATCTTCACTGCAACCTTAACCCAGCCAAAACAAATTGGCCAAGGAGCCAATGAAACTGTAGAAAGATGAAGCTGGCTGGGGCAGAATGAGGCCATCATTAGGCTTCCAGGAATTTGACAGGATTTGACTGATAGCAAGGAGTCAGCAGCATAACTACGGGATTTTCCTTCTCTTCCCTGGCCAGGGGACCCCCCTGGTACTCCTGAAAGGTTTCTACAACCACCTGAGCCAGCACGGAGGTTCGAGTGCAGGCAGGAGGGAGTTTGCCATCCTCTGACTTCTGCTGTTTTTCCCTTACCCCTCTTTAGCTCTGGGTCATGCCCACCTTTGGGGCTCACCCCGTCTTCGAGAACGGACTGGAAAAGTCGTTTTATGGCTACTCCACCTGGTTTGCGATCGTGAACTTCGGCCTCCCCCTGGCCGTGTTCTACCGAATGCACTCCGTGGGGGGACTCCTGGAGGTCTACGTCACAGCCTGAGCCCCACTGCCTGTCCCCCGGAGACTGGGGTGAAACAGTGACGCTGAACAAAGAGGCAGCAAGCGGTGGATAGGCACGTGGAAGCTTTTAAGCTTTTTCCTTCCGGCTTCTGCTCTGACTTCTCCTTGCACAACGTCTCCGTGAGCTTCGGGAGGAAAGGAGGTTGGTTGATTTTATCCTTTTTTCTCCATTCAGACCAGACTCAAAGCCCACAGACAAACTCTCTCAGGAAGGATGCAGGCTGCCACTCTTCAGTGGTCTGCCAGAGGATGCTGTATGGTAGCAAGTACAACCAGTTCCTACCGAAACCTTCCAGATAAAAGAATGCAAGTGCAGCCTCCAACAAAAGCAAAAAAGATTGACCTCCACTCCACAGCCCTTCAAATATCCAGCAGGGAACACCACCCCCACCACTGCTCCCTGCAGCGCGGAAGAGACCCCGGCAGCAGCAGCCACACCGGCGGCACGTACAGCCGGAGTCATTCAGAAATGAGCCACACGTACGCCTCCAACAGCTGCGGGAAGCTGCTTTCACAGTCCCGACAGGAGCATTTCTGTCCCTTCCTGGTTAGGACATCTGGCACACCAACTTGTGTCAGCCCCAGAGGAACCAGCCCCACCCAAGTGCCAGGATCAGTACTAAGAGCAGGACAGGCCTTCAGACTGCACCGATTCAGCGCACCTTTTCCCATCACTGAGGATGGAAGCGATAGCATTCCCTCGCCTTCCTGAGAATAAATGCTATTTCTCCTTACAGGCACTCACACGGCCTCAAGTGAGGAGTACTACAGCTCATCTTTGCTTGATGCTACTCATGGGTGATGTTGTCACCAGTGTGTACTAGCAAAGAATCACAGAAGGGTTTGGGT